>NW_026067902.1:19832818-19872840 GCF_014885135.2 Alexandromys fortis
TTTTTTTTTTTTTTTTTGGTTTTTCGAGACAGGGTTTCTCTGTGGTTTAGGAGCCTGTCCGGAGTTCTACTAACTAGCTGTTCCAAGGAAGAAAGTGAGTTTTGTTACCATACTTGATTTTAAATATTTATTTATTTATTATGTATACAATATTCTTTCTGCGTGTATGCCTGAAGGCCAGAAGAGGGCACCAGACCCCATTACAGATGGTTGTGAGCCACCATTGTGGTTGCTGGGAATTGAACTCAGGACCTTTGGAAGAGCAGGCAATGCTCTTAACCGCTGAACCATCTCTCCAGGCCCCATACTTGATTTTTAAAGAAAAACTGAAAATCTAATTACTGTATGAAATCATGAGATTTTTTTTTTTTTTGCAATTTGGTCAATTAATTGAAAAATTAAGTATCATGTTATAAGTTAAAAATTAGAGCCAGGTGGTTGTGGCACATGGCTTTAATATTAATACTTTGGAGGCAGAGGCAGATGAATCTCTGAGTTTCAGGCCAGTCAGGAACTTCATAGTGAAACTGTCTCAAAAAACATTATTTTTAAGCTGCAAACAGATCACTAGTTTATGATTCTATTTTTTTGTTTTGTTTCTTGAGACAGGGTTTCTCTGCATAACAGTCCTAACTGACCTGGAACTAGCTCTTGTAGATCAGGCTGGCTTTGAACTCACAGAGACCCACCTGACTCTGCCTCCCATGGACTGGGAAAGGTGTGCACCACCACTGCCTAGCTATGATGCTAATTTTAGAGAAATCATTTCATCTCCTAAGGCCTTAATGAGACCAAAGGTGGTATCTATTAAAGTCCTTCAAGTCCTCAGTTCTAACTCTAAGTGAACTTTTACAAAGATATGGCAGAAGGGCTATCACTTTTTAACACTGACTTTTACTTGAAACAAAATAGAAAACAATTTCAAATGTCACCGATAGTGCTTAACTAGTCTGAAAAGAACCTTTCTGCAATAGAAAACATTTTAGCAGTACCAAATGAACTTACTTCTCTTCGTTAGCCTCTGAAGACATCCCATCCATTTTTGAAAACTTTTTTTCTGTAAAAAAATAGATAGTATTAACAAGTAAGAAAGATAAGAAAAATTATAATCTATGGGAGATTGAGAACATGGGTGAGACTTTAGAGTTATTTTGTAAATACCAAAAATAAGAAGCAAAAACCACATTGTGAGTTCTAAAACACAAGGGATTTTTAGGCTAGTTTAAGTACCATGTTATACTTTTTTCTCTCCTCTTTTTTTTTTTAAATTTGTGTCTGTGGCATAGCGGAGAAAGCAGGGACTCTCCCTCCACCTTGCATTTGGTGACTCTGACCTAGCTTGACTTTCTGGCTAGGTTTCTGGAAGAAACATGGGACTACTAACTAAAACTGTGGGTCATGACTCTTTCACAGGGGTGGCATACCAGGTATTTATTTTATGATTTACACTATGATTTTTTACATTATCATTCATAACAGTAGCAAAATTACAGTTATAAATAGCAATGAAAACCTTTTTTTTTTTGATTTTTGAGACAGCATTTCCCTATGTAACCCGGCTGTCCTAGAATTAGCTCTGTAGTCCAGGCTGGCCCAAACCTGCCTCTGCTGGAATTAAAGATATATGCCACCTTGCTCAGTTGCAACAAAAATAATTTTATGGTTGGGAGTCACCACAACATGAGGAACTGATTAAAAGGTCACAGCATTAGAAAGGTTGAGACCCACTGTTCTATAGGAATAGTTTCAAGTTCTGTACTCAAAACAGATAAAAATACTTGGCAATATTAACCTAAGGTAACCTAAATACTGTTGTTTGAAAGTCTTTGAGACTCATTCTTCTCCAACGTGTGGACTAATTGGCATTTAACTGATGAGAGTCAAAACTTACCGGAACTTGAAAAACCAAAGGTGTGTGGGAGGATACTGGATGTCTCTAATTCTATTAAATGTGTATTATATGATATAACCCATATGCTACACCCTTAACAGAAATAGGCCAAGCCTACTGCAATAAGGTTCACATATAAAATGCTTTTTTGTCACATTCATACCGATTGGTGATTGGTTCCAAAACTGCATTTGGCATTTAGGGGTTTACTTACAGAAGGGTTTGGATATTATTTGCTTTTTAAACAGCCATTCTTGAAATCTATCAGGCACTGTGTGAACTACTCATTCAAAATAGTACCTGTGGGAGCCCATGTGTGATTCAGTTTCCATGTGGAGTCCATTCTGACTTTATAAGTCATTTGAATTCAAGCTTGCTTGCTCTGCTTTTTCCAATAACTTTGAGGGCTGTGAGAGCCTTCTGATTTAAGCCCATGAGAAAAGAACACTCTATCTAGTAGACAGTATACTGCTGATGCCAAACCCCAGGAACACAAGATAGAAAGCAAGGCTGCTTCGATCAGCAAGTGCCTGTTGGAGAGGAGGCTGCTCACTCAAGGACAGGAATGGTCTTGTGGTCAGAGACTGACCGACCGTCTGTGCTGTGCTTTGTTCTGCTTTTGTATATAAGCAAGTTCTGAAACAAACTCTGGGCTGTTTGGTTTGACCAACCGGCTGCCAAACAGACCTACCAAATCTATCCTGTCTTCTGTCTCACCTTCTTTCATCTGACCTTTCTTTGGCCTTGAGGATCCCCTCTCCAGGAACCCTAGCTGATCGCAGGAGCAGGCTCCTACAAGGACCTAGCTACATTACTGTCAATTATAATAACACATCATTGGGAAGTTTCAGCAACTGGTATGAATAAAAGCTAGGGTTTTTTGTTTTAATCAAAGTGGTACATGTTCAAGGGGCAAACTTATATAATTAACAATTTGACTAATTAAGAAAAAATTATTTAACTTCAATTTATATTTATCAAATGGCTACTAAGTTGTTAAGATATACTCATTAAGTTGATTGAACCTAGCTATATAATAAATGGAACTGTTTGGTATTTCTTTTGGACTGTTTGAACCAAAATGTTTGAGAATCACTAGTCTAAATAATTCAGGAATCTGCAAACACATTCAAAACAGTCTTGAAGGAATTTTTTTAATTGAAGAAAATAAACAACAACAAAACATTATGTGGCAGAGAATATCACAGTGACCTACAGCCAGCAAAGCCTATCTGGCTCCTTGTTCACTCCTAAATTAATACAACCAAAATCTACAGTAAATATTTTCCACAATCTTCATTGATCGATCCTAGATCTATGCTGTCAAATAGTTATCTATACTGAAATTAAAATGAAGCATTTTTGGTAACCATAACTACATTTCTTTGTAACCATAACTACACTTTAAGTGCTCAAAAAATGGTTGCTAATGGATAGCATGTTGGACAGTGCATATATAAAACATTACCATTATCACAGAAAATTCTATTGAAAAGGCTCATCCCATCCAGTATCTAGAGTGCCTCTTCTTGTTCTCTCGGCATCAAGCACATCATGTCTATCTCCACTGCTACATTTTTACTCCTTTTACACGTCTTTATCATCGTATAAAGCTTTCCGGCCATTCACATAGGCAAGAGGGACATTGCTTGAACCTAACCTTTAATGACCAAAATCTTACAACCTATTTCCCTTTCATATCTCTAACATCCATTCCAACAATATGACCAATGAAATGCCATCTCCATGAAGTCTACTTTAGTCATTGAACACAGAAGAAACCGAACTAAACCATTCAACGGAAGTGAAAACTAACTTCAACCTTTAGTGTCTAGAATAAACGCTGCTTCGGGTTTTTAGCCACAACCTTTACTTCTGTTAACTTCTGTCTTGGCCACTGTTCTATTGCTGTGAAGACACCATGACCACAGCAACTCTTTTAAAAGGAGGCATTTAATAGAGGGCTGGCTTACCGTCTCAGAGACTTACACAGTGGAACATGACAGCAGACAAGGCAGACACACGGTGCTGGAAAAGGAGCTGAGAGCCTAGGCTTGGCATGAGCTTTTGAAAGCTCAAAGCTCATCCCCAATGGCACATCTCCAAGCAGCCACATCTCCTCATTTTCCCAATCCTTTCCATTAGTGCCACTCTCTAGTGACTAGACATTTGAATATATGATCCTATGGTGGCCATCCTTATTGAAAACTTTTTTTTTTTTTTTTTTTTTTTGGTTTTTCGAGACAGGGTTTCTCCGTAGCTTTGGAGCCTGTCCTGGAACTAGCACTTGTAGACTTGTAGACCAGGCTGGCCTCGAATACGTCAATACATTTTTAAAAGTCCAGTCGGCAATATTTTTTCCACACCCAAGGGGCTTAAATCCAGAGCCCGAGGAAGGAAAGGTTGTGTTATAATCTAATTTGTGCCACACGAATATTGACTTTATTAATGTTGGACCCGCAGAAACCCGGGACTTTATTATTGTGCTCAGACAAGCTTACAACTTAAAATCCACTCACTGCCTTCAAAGCACTGCAGCCGGGAACGTGGGGGAATTTCGGTCAGAAACACACAGCACAGAAGACCGCGGAGGAGGAGAGGCAGGGGTACGAGAAGAGGGAACCCCGACGAACACGGCGGGTGGGGCGGGCCCGGACTAGGAACCCGCGGGAGGCCGCGGCGTTAGGGCGGGGGACCGGGAACGCGGCGGGGCGGTCCCGGCGATGGAGGGGCCGGCCGTTGGGGCTCGCGCGTTCCCCGCGGGGCACGGGCTGACGGAGCGACCCTCAGCGCTCAGACCCAACCCAAGCCCGCTCAGGAAGGAGGCCGGGACGCATCCACGGCGCTTTCTTACCCGCCGCAGTCCGTCTGCTCGCCTCGACCAGCTCCGCGCGCTCCTAAGGACCAGACGTCACCGCTCTAGGAAGTATTCAAATCTAACCGCCAGAGCGACGCGCAGGCGCACTGCCGCACACCAGAACGGCCCCGCCCCTAAGACGTCTCGAAATGTTTCTGTCATCCTCAGCGCCGACTTAAGTTTCCTCAAGTTTTTCTCGCTTCCTACAGAATTTTCTTCGCCTCTATCAAATATAGACCTCTTATTCTGAGAACGGCACCTTCTTTCGATTGTCTGCTCTGCAAACAGTCGGGCCGTTGGCTTCCGTACGAAATGGCGGCTTCCATGATATTGCGTCACAGCCCGCTGATACTGCTCCCTATAGCTGCCAGGAAGACCTAAGCTTCTGGGACGAGGTGGCCGAGTGGTTAAGGCGATGGACTGCTAATCCATTGTGCTCTGCACGCGTGGGTTCGAATCCCATCCTCGTCGGTAGCTATTTTTTTTAATCCCCCCTGTAGGGTTTCCACTAATTAACGTAACGTGAAGATATAATTTACAGGACGGAAACGATTGAATATTTCATCTGCTTCGATGGATTTACTGATTTTATCTAGCACCATTAGTCTCATCATGGAAGGGCGTTTCTTTATGGTATTGGGAATGAAAGAAAATATTTGAAAAGCACTTTCGAATCGTTATGACCTCACAGATGAAGAAAAGGCAGATAAAAGAGCTTTCTAGGACTCAGAAAATGTAGTGGATTTAATTTCTTACAAAGTAAAAAACAGCACAAAGACTATAACTACAGCTCACATGTTCTGGGTGATCTGGAACATGAAGTGACCTAGCTCTGAGGTAAGTTTCGGTTATTTAATGAGCTCTCATTCGGGGATTGTTGCTGTTGTTTTAAGTTTTTGAAACCAGAACATTATTTTACGACTGCTTGAAATCCTCAAGATGAACTGGATGCGACAGCAGCTGCCCTCTTGGGTTTAGGTGTTGTTCCTTCACGAAATCCCTTCTGAATCTACGATAATGTTGAGGTGCCTCATCCTGAAAGACCCGGAGATATTTTTCTTGATTAATTAATCTCAACCTTATATTTTAAGGGAGAGACTCTCACTGAAAAAAGAAAGGAGGGGAGAGAGAGAGAGAGAGAGAGAGAGAGAGAGAGAGAGAGAGAGAGAGAGAGAGAGAGAGAAAGAGAGAGAGAGAGAGAGNAGAGAGAGAGAGAGAGAGAGAGAGAGAGAGAGAGAGAGAGAGAGAGAGAGAAAGAGAGAAAGAGAGAGAGAGAGAGAGCAGTTTTCTGGGACTGGAGAAATGGTTCCTAGCATCCACATGACAGCCCTGCTTTGTCTATAACCCCAGTTCCAGTTCCAGGGGATGCAGTACAATCTTCTGAACTCCTTCAGCATCAGGTGTGCACAGGGCACACTTACATACACATAGGCAAAACACTCAGACCCATAAAATAAATAAATTTAGTGATTTTTGGAAGCGCTCCTAAGCTTCACCAGGCATCAAAGGCATCGAAGTCACACCAAAGGTTGGGGCCATGAGGGAATTCGCTATGGGGAGACATCTGTAATCAATCCCAACAGGAGGTTGTGAGCTTAAGGCTAGCCTGGGCTACATAGTCAGCCCTGTCTCAAAAACAAAAGCACATAAATAAAAAGCTTTTTATTTGTATTTTATATGTAGGGGTGTTTTGCCTGTGCACATGTGTTCAGTACCTACTGAGGCCAGAAGATGGTACTGAATCCCCTCCAATTGTAGTTACAGATGGTTGTGATAAATCATATAGGTGCTGAAATCAAACCTGGGTCCTCTGGAAGAGCAGCCTGGATTCTTAGCTGTTGAGTCATCTCTCAGCTCCAGGTGAGTTATTTCCAATAAAGGAAAAGCTTCAGGTGTTTTGAAAACTATAATACAATGGAAAAACCTAGGACTGGAGAGATGGCCCAGCAGTTAAGAACACTTACTTTCTCAGCAGAGAAGCAGGGTTCAGTTCTCAGCACCCAGATGGCAGCTTACACCAGATGGCTGTATCTCCAGTTCCAGGGGATCTGGACTCCCCGGGGTACCAGGCATTCATGCAGTGCACATCACTCACATATAAAATATAAATGATTAATTAGTTTAAAAAACATAAAAATCAAGAATGGAAAAAATAAATTGGAAGTTCATTTAAAAAAATATTTATTGGCCGGGCAGTGGTGGTGCACACCTTTAATCCCCAGAACTCAGGAGGCAGAGGCAGGCAGATCTCTGTGAGTTCGAGGCCAGCCTGGTCTACAAGAACTAGTTCCAAGACAAACTCCAAGCAACACAGAGAAACCCTGTCTCGAAAAACCCAATAATAATAATAATAATAATAATGATAAAATTTATCCTTGGATAGTTTCTTACATGTATTAAATAAATTTTAGCCATTGTCTCCCTCATTACCCTCTCTCATCCCCACTTCCTCTTCTACCAAAACCCTTCTTTCTTTCCGAGAAGTCCCTTCCTACTGTCATGTGTGTTTCGTGATGGCTGATGCACTGGGTTAAATTAGGGTTGCTTATAACGGCCATGGGGGTAAGGTTATTTTCTGGAGCAACTTTTCAATGGTTAGACCACTGAAGCAAATAACATTCCCTCCCCCAGCAACCATTAACTGTCGGTAGCCCGCAGGGAGGGGTGGGCCTTCATGAGGCCCTCTCTCACCCACGTTGAAAAGTTGATGGACTCAGTCCTGCGGAGGTACCACAGCTGCCCTGAGAACAATGGCCATGCATTCCTGGGAGACTTTTTAAAGCACCTTCCTTTTCCGCTGGCTCTAAAATTCTTCCCCTTTCCTCCAGAAGTTCTCTGAGCCTGGCGGGTGTGATGCGCTCATCCCGTACCAGGAGGCTCACTCCAACTCCTCACTACCTCGCTTCGTTCCATGCCCGCTGTTTAGTTCTTATTCTCACGTGAAACGACAGTAAGGCTCGCCCGTGAGAACGCCAGGGTTTCCTATCCTGTCGACCTCCTGCTCCACAACTACCAGTACTTCGGCTCCTTTTTCCTAAGGGAGTGAGAACAATTAACGATGCCACATTATTTTAAAGCCTGCGAGGGAAAAATTGCTTGAGTTAGTAACAAAAGAAACTGGAGTGATAAGCGAGTGTGAGGCGCCATCTACTGGATCAATTGCAACTTCCAGATTTGGGCGACAAAATGATGGCAACTTTTTACTTTTTAAATCCCATGAGCCCCTGCTCAACACTGGGGTTACTCCTCGCCGTCCTGAACTATTACAGGACACTCCAACCCCCAGTCTCTGAAAAAACTATGAGGAAAGACTGATGCACTGATCCTTAAGGCATAACAGCACTTACTGAGTGCCAAGATGTGGGTCGTCCTCTGGATCCAGCTCCTGGGAGGCTCCTGCCTCTGTTGACCATGAAGTTACCAGGGAAGAACTGTGTTTAGCTGGCGATGCTCCACAGTGCTGGGTGATTGATTACACAGCAACAGCTCTTATATGACTCAGTTCTGAAGAACATGCAGTAGATAATTGAGTGTGTGTGTGCGTGCACACATACACACACTTGCTAAAGACTATGTCTTACCATACATAAGAAATCTTCTGGAGTGGTGGTGCCTGAGTTTAGTTCCAGCATTTGGGACTAAAAGAAAGTATCTTCAAGCCAAACTTGTAGATTGTTGTCTGTAACTCAAGCAATAGGAAAGCTAAGGAGGAAGATTCTGGGTGTGAGGACAACTGGAATATGAGTAATTTAGGGGTTATCCTGGGGCTATGTAATAAGAAACCCTCAAGAAAAACAAAGAGGAAGAAGAGAGAGAAGGAAAGGAAGGATGGAGGAAAGAAAGAGGAGAGAGAGGGAAGGGAGATAGAGAAAAACCTAGACTTCAAAACATTCAAAAATTGGTTTTGAGCCAGGCAGTGGTGGCATACACCTTTAATCCCAGCACTCAGGAGGCACAGGCAGGCAGATTTCTGTGAGTTCAAGGCTAGCCTGGTTTATAAAAGCTAGTTCCAGGACAGGCTCCAAAGCTACAGAGAAACCCTGGGGGGTGGGGGGTGTAAAAATTGGTTTCGTGTGAGTTTGTTATTTTCTTGTTTGTTTGTTTGAGACAGGGTCTCAGTATGTAGACCAGGCTTGACTACATCTCAGAGACCCTTTAATTCCAAGTGCTGGGTCCAAAAGTGTTCTTCACTATATGCAGTAAAGATTGGTTTGAGAGGTAGGTAGATAGGCGTGAGCTTGGTCTCTTCCTTACCATCAGGAAGAGGTGTCGTCCTACAGCAGAATGCCTCAGTGGTAAATTCAGGCATTCTCTAGAACTGCAACACTTGAAAGTCATTTTTCTTGGTCAAATGATGGAATGTTTGCAAGAAAAATTTAACCAGGGCCGGGCGGTGGTGGCGCACGCCTTTAATCCTAGCACTCAGGAGGCAGGGGTAGGCAGATCTCTGTGAGTTTGAGGCCAGCCTGGTCTAGTTCCAGGACAGGCTCCAAAGCTACAGAGAAACCCTGTCTCGAAAAAACAAAAACAAACAAACAAAAAAACCTAAACAACAACAAAAAGAAATAGAAGAAAAATGTAACCAGATATATCATTTGTATTTTAATCGAATTACTGTAGTGTTTTTAAGAATCTTATGACTCAAGATGTCTCATCAGTTAAAGGTGCCTGCCACTGAGCCTGAGAACCTGAGTTTCAGGCTTATATATGTGTATGGCAGTTTGTAAACACACACACACACACACACGCTCACACACACACACACACACACACACACACTCACAGCTCAAGAAATAAAGATGAGCTGGAGAAATGGCTCAGCAGTTTAGAGATTGGCTGTGCTTCCTGAGGTCCTGAGTACAATTCCCAGCAACCACATGGTGTCTCACAATAATGAGATCTGTTGCCCTCTTCTGGCTTGCAGTGCAGGCACACATAGAGACAAACACTGTATACAGAATGAATGAATGAAAAAATAGAAAGACATTACCCAATTCTTTTGCTGTGACTAATAGCTGATAAAATGTGGTTTTGAAGACATGAACAAACTTCCCGTGAAACGAAAACTAATGATTTTGGAGTGGAAGGGCACTGTCAAAATCATGTGTAATGCTTACTTTGTGGAAGGAAGGGGTTCTGAGCAGAGTGAGCGACATAGGGGAACAGTCCTGACTCCAGTGAACATGCCATTCAAAACCCTGGTCAGTTTCCTCAAGCTGCACTGCTGATGTCTTTGTTGTTATTTTGAGACACAATCTCACTATGTAGCCCTGGCAGAAGCCAGAAGAGGGGATCAGACCCCCTGAGGCTGGAGGTCCAGGAGGTTGTAAGCCACTCTCAGAGCAGTGAATGTTTGGCTTTTCATTTTTGCAATTAGGCTATTAATTCTTTTGTTGTTGAGAAAGATCTCATGTCAAAACCTAGCTTTCACTGTGAGCTATTGCATCACACTCACTAGGAGAGAAGTTTAAGTACCCAGGAAGTAGTGGCGCACACCTTTAATCCCAGCACCCAGGAGGCAGAGGCAGGCAGATCTTTGTGAGTTTGAAGCCAGCATGGACCACAGGGTGAGTTCTGGGACAGTCAGAGTTACACAGGGAAATCCCTGTCTCAAAAACAAAACAAACAAAAAAAGAAAGAAAAGAATAAGTGTTGGTGCTGGGCGGTGGTGGCGCATGCCTTTGATCTCAGCACTCGGAAGGCAGAGGCGGGTGGATCTCTGAGTTCGAGACCAGCCTGGTCTACAAGAGCTAGTTCCAGGACAGGCTCCAAAGCTACAGAGAAACCCTGTCTCGAAAAACCAAAAAAAAAGTGTTGGCAAGAATGTGAGGAAACTGGGACCCTCTGTACAGTGCTGGCAACAACAGTTCAGTTGCCATGGAAAAGTTTTGTGTTTTAACCAAACAGTTAAAAGCAATTGCCATTCATTCAATTGACTACAAACAGGTACTTAAACATCGTGCACTGCACAGATGCTCACAACAGCACTGTAAGCAGCAACTGATGAGTGACTATGCAGAATGTGGCATACCTGTGCAGTGGGATACTGTTCAGTCACAAAAAAGAATGAACTACATATGCATACTATAATTAGGTGAATCTTAGAAATATTATGCTAAGTTAATACACTAACTCCAGTTCCAGGGTATCTGAAATGCAAAGCACCAGTGCACATTAAATAAATAAATCTTAAAAAAAAAGACAGAGGTTATAGTCATTTATATGAAATGCCTAAAACACACAATTCATAAAGAAGAGACTAAGCTTACCAGAAGCTAAGAGAGAGAAAAGGGAATGAGTGCTTAACCGATTTGCTTTAGGAGTGAGAACAGGTTTTGAAATCATGAGATTAAGGTTGCTCAAGTTTGAGGATACAATAAATGCCAATGAAGTGTCTATCTTAAACTGCTTACTCTTATGCTATGTGAATTTTATCACAATTTAAAAAAAAAAAAAGCAAGGCACGGTGCTTCATGACTGTGACTTCACGACTTGGGAGGCAGAGGTAGCCTGAGCTACAAAGAGAAACTCAGAAGGACTAAGGGGCTAGGAATGGAGTTTAGCTGTAGAGCACTTGCCTTCCTAGTGATGGACCTAGCATTGGGGGAGGCGGGAGGAGCTGTAAGATAACTAGTAAAAAACAGATACACAAGGTGTTAGGAAAAAATAATATATTTACAGACCTCAAAGTCTCCAGATGAGCTAGAAGGAAAGAGGTAGCAAGTACAAGCAGGTTCCTTTACAGTTGAACCTTCACTCTTCCCCAAACCCTGAGTACTAACCAATGGGATCAGTCCCTGCCCCAAGGCCCATCCTTGTTCCAACCCAAGCAGTCTTTCTTCCATTGGCCACATCCTTCAGTCTTCCTGCCAGTCATCTTGTGCCCATGCTGGCATGGGTGAGACATATTCAAAGTCTGGCCCTTTATAGCGGAGGGCATGCAGGAACATCACAAGATCCTGGGGCAAGGGATCCTGTCGCAAGAGCCGGCACTCTACACAGAGTGGGTCTGTCTCTTGATTCATAACATCTGCTTTCGCTGTGTCAGCCTTCTCTGGTGTGTCCAGACCCTGAGAGGCTGCCTCCACTATTCCATCTGTCTTCTGGGCTACTCTGGTCAACTCCTGCAGGCTGTTCTTGGCCAGCTCTGAAGAGGGGGCTGCAGAGTCCATGAGTCCTGGGACCAGGTCACCCTCACAGATATCTAGCACATTCAGGCTTTCTTTGGCCTGATGCTCTGCAACCAGGTCCCGGAGAAGTTCCTCATCTGTCTTTGGAATGTGGCCGCCCTGGCCTCGAGAAGGACCCCAGGCAAGTGAATTGTAGATGGGGTCATTGAGAATGGGGTGGCCCAGAAACTGGAGGTGGACTCGGATCTGATGAGTACGGCCTGTAAGCGGTCGGCACCGTACCACACTGGAATGGCCATTGTAGCTCAGCCTCTGGAACACAGTCTCACAGGGCTTGCCCTGAGGATCCACACGGCACACTCCTACCTTGTAAGACACCACTAAGATGGGTTCCTTGCAAATTACCTCCTGGTCAGGGAACTCCCCTTCAACCCGGCATACATACTCCTTCTCCAACTACAAAGGAGAAAGACGGGAAAAGTTAATCCAAAGCCAAATCACTAAGCCCAACCCTCTACAGAGTACACCAGTGTGATTCAAACCCTAATGCCAGCTTTGTCAGCTTCACCATCCTGAGTGAGCTAACCTCTGTGCATCCCCACACCTCATCTAGGAAATATGAAATCAGGGGAGATAGCTCTGCCGTTAAGATCACCTGCTGCTCTTGCGAAGGACCTGGGTTCAGTTCCCAGCACCCACATGGTTGTTCACCACCATCCCTAACTCCAGTTCCAGGAGATCTGTTCCCCTTCTGACCTCTGCAGGCACCATGCATGAACATGGTGCACATATATGCATGCAGGCAAAATACCCACATAAAATAAAATGAATACATGAATTAAAAAAAGGAAAATATAAAATCAGAAAACATTTACCACCAGGTGGTGCACACCTTTAATCCCAGCACTTGGGAGGTGGAGGCAGGTGGATCTCTGTGAGTTTGAAGCCACCCTGCCTTAAAAAAACAAATTTAAGAAAGAAAGAGAGAGAGAAAAATATTTACCTCACAGGGCTGTTATAAGAATTTAGTAAATTAGGCTCTAATGTGTTGGGGATTAAGTTTGGTATGTGTTCAATAAATGCATTATGATCCAGATGTAGAATTTCAAGTCTCAAGATCATAACTACCAGCCAATGATCTTACTCACACCTCTTCCAACTTTATCCAGTCTTCCTACTACGTGAGCTCTCCTCAAAAATCTTAAAAATGTTTTATGATTTCAGAACAGCAAACTACCAAGAAGCAGTACCTGCCATCTCCAGAGACCTGAAATGTACAGGATAGTCTGTCTTTGGCACTTGAAATAGGAAGGCTGTAGATAACCTCAATCTAGAACTCCATGACCCCTTTCCAACACAAAGCACATGGGAGCCCAGGAAGCAGTCTCCGGCAGACGAAGCCTGGCTCACCTGCCGCTCCCGAACTTGCTCATGGATCTTCTCGGAGAAGGCGGCTGTCTTGGCAAACATGAGGACTCCGGAGGTGAGGCGGTCAAGCCGGTGAAGCGGGTGGAGCTCCTTCAGGTGATGCTCCTTGCCTAGGATGAAGATGACTGTGTTGTGTCGGAAACGGCCACAGGGGTGGACAGGAATGGAGGACGGCTTGTCTATAACGACCACATCTTCATTCTCAGCTAGAAGGCGGATGGGCTCTGCTGTGACTGGTGGCTCATGTCTGTGCACTGTGTTCCGCAAGAAGTCATTGTCCTGTCAAACACAGGTAAGCAGTCAGCCTGGGACAGCAGCCTACAGACAGTGAGCTTCCTCCTTTCCTTACTGACATGGAGGAATGGTCACAGAAAAAAGTTTTAAGTAGAAAAAGAATTGGTTGTAGCATGATCTCATTTTGTAAAAATACACAGAGGTAAACACCTACTGTTGAAAAATACACAACTGGTTAAATCACTTGGTGGTGAGATTATGGGTGTTTTCTAGTTTTGCTTTTGTCTAATCCTTACAATAAAGTTGTATTTTAAAGTCTTTATTACACTTATTTATGTGCGTGTATGTATAAAGGCGCATGCAGAGGCAAGAGGTTGTGAGGTTAGTGGCAGGGTCCTTAACCTGCTGAGCCACCTAACCACCTTGATACAAATGCATTTTGAAAGCAAATGTCTTTTAAATGGAGGTGTGGGGAACTGGTATAACCTTCAACAAACAACACCAAGCTGTAAGCCACAGCTGTAGGCTCTATGTCAAATTTGACACAAGCTCACTACATGTTCTTGGGCAAGTCATTTTAACCTCTCTGGGCCTCAGTTTTCTTACCTGTGAGTGTGAAGGTTATGACAGACCTGAGATTCTCAAAATCAGTATGGGAGAAGTTAATGCCAAATACTGAAATTACCCTTTTTTCATTATCATCACAGTGAGTCGGTGTTAATGATAGGGGTGGGGGGGGGGGCGGGACACGGGGATGACTGGAAGGACCACCTGGCTAGTATCTATTCCAGAATTCCTACTTCTATAACATCAGGATCCATGACAACTACTTTAAGCATTAATATAAGCACACACTTTGTAAATTGCACCGTTGTCTTACTTTGAGGTTCAGTTTCATCACAAGATGGAGTCGCTTATACGTACTCCATGATAGAGCACACAAAATGCTTAACTTTGTGCCTGGATACAGTTAAGAACACACGAGTGAGGTACCTACTATTATTATTTGTACCGAGATTTATCATGCAGGGTAGAAAGTAGGCAGTCCCCTTGCCACAAGGCAGATATAAAAAGGAAAATGAGAATTCCCATTCCTGTTTCTTTAAAAAAAAATAAAATAAAAAACCGCCTTGCTGGGGAGGACGAACAGGTTGAGTTCTAGAGCATAGAAAGGCTGTCTGCTTGATGTAGGAGGTGGGAACTAAACGAGTCCCACGGGAAAACGAGATCGTTTCTGAATTACCATCATTTTACTCCAGCACTTTTATAGGCTGAATCTGGAAAACAACAAAACAAAACCTTTCCTCTTTTCCTCAAAGCCTGATTCTGGCCAGCCCCATCAGACACCACCTTGAGCACGATGCTGAGGTCCTGAACAGGTTCCTCGTTGAGATGCAGGCGTCCCGCCCGGATTGCAGCCTCGTAGTACTCCAGTGGCTGGGATCGGAACTCGGTGCTGAAGACGTGCAACAAGCTGCGGCCCACCCAGCGACCTTTACAGTAGGTCTGGAAGTCGAAGTAATAGGGCCGCACCTTGCGCAGGCCGCCCTCGAAGTAGTAGGTGGTCTCTGCAAAGTGCTCGTCGCCGAAGCTGACCCCGGTCCGCCGTTTTTTCGGGGGCGGTACGACCCGTTCCCCGGTGGCGCCTCGCCGCTTCTTCCTCTTGCCTGAGTCGGCGACTGGAGCCGGGGCCTGCTCCCCGTTCCCCGAGACCTGCGCTTCGCTTCCCTGGGCCCGCTCCCCGCTCCCCGGGACCTGCTCCCCCGCCGCCGCGGGCCCCAGGCCCTCCTGGAGCGGCTCTCCGCTCCCGTCGCTACCAGAGTCTCCATTTTGCTGAAACTTCAAACCGCGCGCTGCCTCGGCCTGGGTAGACAGTGCCTCAGCCATCGTCTCCTTACAGCCACCCCAAGTCCTGGCAAAGCTGTGAGACCAGAACGCCGCCCGCCACCGCACAAGGATCTGTAGGCAGCCTTGGACACCACTCCGCATGACAGCGCGGCCAACAGCTCCG
The DNA here is from genome assembly GCF_014885135.2 of Alexandromys fortis. Classification (NCBI taxonomy): domain Eukaryota; kingdom Metazoa; phylum Chordata; class Mammalia; order Rodentia; family Cricetidae; genus Alexandromys; species Alexandromys fortis. The sequence goes on from NW_026067902.1 coordinate 19,848,370, forward strand.
GGGTCGCAATCTGATGGCGTCATCGGGGAAGCAACCAATCAGAGAGACCCGGTACAGAAGCGGCGTTTGCAAGAAGGGAGTTTGCAGAGTTAGGGGTCTGCGGGCGTCTTTCTATCCGCCCCCTCCCTTTCGAGTGCCTTATGCAGAAAGTGGCTGTATACAGACTCCTTCATCGAAGAGATCAGAGAGAGATTATTTCCTAAAGGAAATCTTCGGGAGTGCGCCACGAAGACGATGGTGTATATTCCCTACAGATAAGCTGTCCTTCCCCGGGTCTGTAAAACAGTTAAAAGTTTACTTAGAGCAGGCGGAGCGGGCAAGGCAGCGCGTGCCTCCAGTCTCGGCGTCAAGATCTAGAGGCAGAAGCATTAGTTTCAGTTCTAGGGTCACCCAAGAGCGTGTCTCAAAATAAAAACAAACAAGCTAAATAATAATAATTAATATTATTTTAAAAACAATCAAGTCGGGCAGTGGTGACACAACTTTAATTTCAGCACTTGGGAGGTATAGGCAGCCGGATCTCTGTGAGTTTGAGGCCAGCCTGGTTCCAGGGCAATGAGAGCTGTTATACAGAGAAAGCCTGTCTTAAAAAAAACAAATTAAAAGATTAAAAAATAATAATAAAACCAAGTCGGGTGGTGGTGGTCCATACCTTCAATCCCAGCACTCGAGAGTTGGAAGCAGGTAAATCGCTTTGACTTGGAGGCCAGCCTGGTCTACAAAGTGAGTTCTAGAACAGCCAGGCTACGTAAGGAAACCCTGTCGCAAAAATAAATAAATAAACAAACAAACAAACAGCAAACAAGTAGGAAAAAAAGACCAAACAGAATGAAAGTTGCTACAACTGTGACTGTACCAAGAACTATTTTGTCTACTATACTCTTTTAAGTGGCAGTGTTGGGGAATCCTAGTCTCAAGCACTCTACCATTTAGCTAAAGTCACTACTACAATAATTTAGAAGAGTGCACATTATAGTATGTTAAATACATACATACTATGTGTGTGTATATATATAATATAAAACTATTATATATGTGTGTGTGCAATACTTTTCACATCTGTCCTTCCTTCTAACAGCACCAAGAGAATTAGAGATTTCCCATTTGGCTTCCAGAAACTCTTATCCAGAACCACTTGCACATTAAAACTGCAAATAGATCAAAAATGCATTGCTAGGGTATTCTGTGTGTATATGTGTGTGTGCTGGGTACATGCAGTTGTACATGTGAGTATGTTTGAGGGTAAGAGGTGAACTTCAGGTGTCCTTCCTCTGGTCCTACCCATCTTGTTTATGAGACAGTGTCTTAGTTAGGGTTTTCTATTGCTGTGAAGAGACACCATGACCACAACAACTCTTACAAAGAAAACATTTAACTGGGGTGGCTCACTTATAGTGTCAGAGGTTCAGTCTGTTATCATCATGACAGGGAGCATGGTGGTGTGCAGGCAGATGTGGTGCTGGAGCCAAGAGTGCTACATCTTGCAGGTTTCAGGAAGTTGACTGTCAACTAAAGGAAGCTTGAGCAAAAGAGACCTCAAAGCTTACTCCCACAGTGACATACTTCCTCTACCAAGGCCATACCTCCTATTGGTGGCACTCCCTTTGGGGACCATTTTCTTTCAAACCACCACAATGTCTCACTGAAATTACAAAGATGCATTCCAATGCCCAGCTTTTTTACGTCAGTTCTGGAAATCAAGTTCAGGTCTGTATTGCATGGCAAGTACTCTACCAACTACGCTATCTCCCCAGCCCGCTACAGTTCTTAAATGTAAAATGCTGAAATCTGTATTGGCTACCTTCATCAGAGAGGGAATAACGGAAAGGATATTTGGTGCCTCTTAGGATTCATACCAGAGCTGAAGTTCAGATTCAGCAAAGAGACCAAATCAAGGGAAGCAGAGGCCTCTGGGAAGAAACCCAGTTGTGATGCTGTCGCTGTGAAATGTGCAGTTGTGCCAAAGGACTTTCTGCCCCATGGCCCTATTGTCTCTTGAAAAATCTCTAAGTATCTCAGCCTCCTTATGTTCCTATCTCAAGATCCAGAATCCTACAAGGGAGCCTTCCTTCTGCCAATAACCCTGTTTAGTTTTCATAGTGAGATACCTCCAAATAGGTAGACATTTGGATGCTAGCATCTACAGGTTGGACAACTGTCTAGTCCAATTCAAGAATGTGAGCATGAACTTTTTTTCATTAATGTTGGTTTAGGCTATACTTATCTTATGTATTAGCATTCTGGAGAGGATCAAGAGAAGGTTTTTAGGTAAATCCTTCTTTATATCAAAAGTTCCACAAAGCCAAACATTGCAGTGAATGTCTGTAGCCTGAGCACTTGGGAGGTGAACGAGGGAGGATCAGAAGTTTTAGATTATCTTTGACTACATAGTGAGTTCAAAGTTAACCCAAACAAAGATCTCATTAATCCAAGTAAAGGATTGAAAATGTTAGTCTTACCCCAGAGCAGACGAAAGTATCTGAAGCTACTTTGAAATCCTTATGCTGAAATGCCAGATTTCTATTCACCTGCTTTTAAAAAAAGAGGTTGAATTTTCCACCAGGTACTTTAGAATAGAATTGTTTCAAAAGGAAAACACTATCTCTTGAATGAGTGGTCTTAGAAAGAAATTTACAGGCTGGAGAGAAGGCTCAGCAGTTAAAAGCACTGGCTGCTCCTAGAGGTCCTGAGTTAGATTACCAGCAACCACACAGTAGCTCACAACAGTAGCTCACATGGGATCTGATGCCCTCTTCTGGCATGCAGGCAAACATGCAGAGCACTCATACATTAAACAGAAAGAAAGAGAAAGAAAGAAAGAAAGAAAGAAAGAAAGAAAGAAAGAAAGAAAGGAAGGAAGGAAGGAAGGAAGAAAGAAAGATGATGGAGGAAGGACATTGGTTAATTATAATTAAAAAAAACTGCCTTGGCCCATTTTATTGGTTAGAACATAGGTGGGTGGGGTAAACAGAAGAGAATGCTGGGAGAAAGAAGCTGAGTCAGGGAGTCGCCATGATTCTCCCACTCCAGACAGACGCAGGTTAAGATCTTTCCTGGTAAACCAGCTCATGGAGTTACACAGATTATTAGAAATGGGTTAGATTAATATGTAAGAGCTAGCCAATAAGAGGCTACAGATAACGGGCCAGGCAGTGTTTAAAAGAATACAGTTTCCGTGTAATTATTTCGGGCATAAGCTAGAGCTAGCTGGCGACCAGGAGCTGGGGTGGCAGGGAAACGGCCTGCGGCTCCACACTACAGAAAGAAAGAAAGAAAGAAAGAAAGAAAGAAAGAAAGAAAGAAGGAAGGAAGGAAGGAAGGAAGGAAGGAAGGAAGGAAGGAAGAAGAAAATGGAAAAGACAAAAACAAATTTACAATGAGAGCTGGGCATAGTGGTGCACGCCTTTCAGCCCAGCACTAAGGAGGCAGGTGGATCTGTTTGAGTTCAGCTTCATCTACATAGAGAGTTCCAGACAAGCCAGGCACACAGATGAAGAGAAACAGAGCGAGACAGTAAGAGGAAAGGAAAAGAAACTTACAATGAGGGTAACATTTTAGCCAAAGAAAATTATACATAAACAGGCTTCCTGTTTCGTGGAGTTTGTCCAAACTCAGCTTGACCTGATCACAGTCATCTTGAGTCATAACCACAATTGCCTCTGAGCAGCTTCATTTGGCTTTTCCAGCATATTTTCCCAGCACATTGTAAGTAAACTATATCGTATGTGGAGTTTTATAACTCCAGTACAATCAATACCTGATGTCCTTGATATTGGGTTAGATAAAACAGTTATGTATCCAATTAAAACACTTAGTATAGTGCTTAGCAAAATTGTTGGATTAAAAAAAAATCAAAATCTCATTCTCCCACTCTTCTTGACTTTTGAACAGAAATCTGCCCTTCAGCCTGGTCATCACATGTTTATCTGGAAGGCTTGAAAAGGACTCATATAGAACATGCCAGCATTCTTTGTACTTTGTGGATATCTAGCATCTGCTGAATACATTTAAAATTTTAAGTATAATTGACTTTTGTGTATTGGAGATCAAACCAGGGTCTTGCACATACTGACCAAATGCTCTACCACTACACTATACCCCCAGACCCTCTCTACCTTTTTGGTTTTTCATGACAGGGTTTCTCTACACAACAGTCTTGGCTGTCCTGGAACTCCATAGAGCAGGCTGGCCTCGAATTCACAGAGACCCACCTGCTTCTGTGTCCCGAGTTCTGGGATTAAAGGCGTGCGCCACCACGGCCCAGCCTGTCCTCTTCTTTTGAGGAGAGAAATTTCTGACATTACATTATTGCTTCCAAGAGGGAGAAGCCACAAACTGGCGGTGATGGTTCCTTATGACTGCCGACCTTACTGGATGGAGACATGCCCGGGATTAGTCTTTACTAACCAGGCATCTTGTGAAGTAATCTGCTGTACTAGTCTAGCAGACTTCCGAGTATGTCAGTGAGGGCATTTCTGGGGGGGGGTGTTGATATGTGGTGCAGAAACAGAGGGAAAGACACACTTGCTCAAGCTGGAATAAAAATAGAAAAAGAAGGAAGTCTGAACCATCAGTGATGGACACTAGGGTCCAGCACTTGAATCACATTTGGAGGACTTGAATGAGTTGGTAGTGTTCAAAATTGCTAATGTCTGATTGTAAATTTAAGAAAGTGTACTTTTCCAGAAACTGGGTTGTTCACAGCTACTATTTAAAGGTATCTCATCCTGGCATCCAGATATCTGAGAGACCAAATTAGAAAGCAAGAATGTGTTTGGAAGCCGGGAACACACCTTTAATTCCAGCACTTGGGAAGCCCAGGCAGGTGGACCTTTGAATTCAAGACTAGCCTGGTCTACAGAGGGAGTTACAGGACACCCAGGGCTACACAGAGAAGCTCTGTCTTGGAAAAATAAAAAAGAGTGTGAGCATTTGATCAGTGTAAAGAGTGTGTGTAGCTCATGAAGCCTTGGAGTATCTTAGTGTGCTGGGAACGCTATTCCTTTCTGTGAACCAGATAACACCAGATTTCTTTCTTTCTTTCTTTCTTTCTTTCTTTCTTTCTTTCTTTCTTTCTTTCTTTCTTTCTTTATTTCTTTCTTTCTTTCTTTTTTCTGTAGCTTTGGGCCTGTCCTGGAACTAGCACTGCAGATTTCTTTCTTTTATTCTGTGAGTAAACATTACCACAATCTTCCCTATTACTTATTCTACTGTTCTCTTGTCTCTTGGATTTTCCCTTCCTTCAGTTCATAGTCTAAGAATGCTTACAGATGTGAGCAGCAGAGCAGTCTGTGGAGGCACGTGCATCTTTACAGATGTGAACAGTGGAGCAGTCTGTGGACGCATGGGCACGCTTACAGTTGTGAGCAGCACAGCAGTCTATGGAGGCACGTGCATGCTTACAGATGTGAGCGGCGGAACAGTCTGTGGAGACATGGGCACTCTTACAGATGTGAGCGGCGGAGCGGTCTGTAGAGGCACGTGCATGCTTACAGATGTGAGCAGCGGAGAGGTCTGTGGAGGCCCGTGCACATGACAATAGTTTGCTGTTACCTTTGCCATAGTGATGGGATTTGGACTCATCTCAAGACAGTATCTTCAGCCATGCTACTGTGCTGATGACTGGCCGATGTGCTTCATCACATCTTTCTTTGTGATCAGCTACCGGCTTTAAACTGGGAATAGTGGGCTCAGCTGTGAGGCATGCTTGCTGCTCTTCCAGGACCAGGTTCAATTCCCAGCATCCCCATTAAAAGTCTCACAACCACTGTAACTCCAGGTCTGGGGCATCCAACACCCTTTTTTGACTTCTTCAGACACCAAATGGAAGATATACACATAAATAATTTTTTAAAAATTGTTGGGAATAAGAAGTAACTAAAGGAACACGTTACTAACTTTTGGAGGTTGTGTAAGATACTTTTACTTTTAAATAGGATCTTTTCTTGTAGTTCAGGTTGAACCTGGAACTAACTACATACCTCTTGCTGGCCTTGAACTCCACAGCCTCCTGCCTCAGCTCTAGAATGCTGGGGTTACAGGCATGTGCCAACACACCTGGCTATTGCAGGTGTTATAAAAAGTTGTTTTTCTCTCTCTCCCTCTCCCCCTCTCTTTCCACCCCCTTCTCCCTCCCTCTCTCTCCCTCTCCCCCTTCTCCCTCTCCCTGCCTCACTTCCTCTCTCCTTCCCCACCCTACCTTATCTTCCATAACTCTTTCACGCCATTTGTGAATTTGCCTGTCTCGCTGGTGTATCACCTCCTACACTAAGCTGTAAGGATCTCTGGGGCCCATAGCCAGGCTTGTGTTTTCTGAATTCACACTTACAATACCTATAGCAGAGAAGGAGCTTGATATTTTTTCAGTTAAATGAATAAAGGAAAGTCTCAGAAGTCGGCAATGAGACCCTGATGTTTGAGTCACTGACATGCTCTAACATAGGGTAGCCAAAGAGTAAAGGCAGCACAAATATTCTCCCAGAATTGTCTGGGAGATAATTTATACACTATTTACTGCCCCCAAATCTGTTTTTTACCCAAGACTGGGAAATACATTGAAAACAGTCCAGACAAGAACAGGCAGAAAGGACTGCGCCCAGAGTCTCGGGGGCTTTAAGAACCATCTAGGTAATTAAGACAGGTAGGCACCTTCTTTCAGTGGGGCTTTAGAAATTAAGACCTCTGAGGACCGAGGGAAAAAAAAATCTAGAAAACTGGTCTCCCTATCCGAGTCGGGGATGGCTGGGTGGAAAGCTGGAACTCTGGGACCTGCTAAGAATCAATCCGGTCTTGGAGAGGAAACTCTGGATAAGTGATTCCACCGTCCCCTGGCAACTACTAGTTCCGCCCACCGACTGCCTGCCCTCTGGGCGTCACTAACTCTATTCTACCAATCAACTTACAGGATTCCAGAAAGCCAGGCGTCAATTGGACAACTCCTGAGTTCCGTCATTCAGAGACGCCGCCCCTCACTGCTTCTTCCTGACTGCCAGCGACAGACCTGAGCGTTTGGAGACTGCTGGGCAGGTGATTGCGGTAGGTGGAGGGCCACGGTGTCCAGTGTTTAGCATCCCCCTACTATGGCCTGACTCCGGAACACAACTGGGGGCATCAGGGACCAGACCATCAAAGCCAGTCAGATCTTGAGGCCGGGATGACCGAGGCCTGGGATCTCCGGACCTACGGTTTCCTCCGGGATTCTTGACATTCGGGGGTCAGGGACACGCGGGCTCCCGAGCGAGAGCAGACTAGGGGTTTGGGTGTGTTCCAAGGACGTCGACGGAGAGTCTAAGGACTGCATGACATATCTGTTCCTCTTAATTTGGGCCCTCGCGCTGTCTGGACTGTCCGCTGAAATTTTTCAGACTTTGCCCTTGTCAGCTTTCCTGATCTTTAAAAGCCCTCTTCCAGGAAGATGTCGACCTATTCTATGAACTTAGATGGTTAATGGAAATCCCTCGGCTCTGCGCACAGCCCTTCTCACCGATTTTAACGTGGGCGGTTTTCAGTGTGTTTCCCAAGCAGGCGGAGTGGGTTAAAAAAAAAAAAAAGGATTTTGGAAGCAAAACATTATATACCAGCTATGCAGCTTTGAACAAACCACTCATTTGATCTCGTTAGTTCTTCTTCCCGCTTCTTCCTCTTCTTTTCCTTGCTCCTCTTCCTTCTTCCTCACCAGTTCCTGGAATTCACAATCTCTCTGCCTCAGACTTCTGAGTGCAGACGCCCCAGATGTGCGCCACCACAGCTAAGGGTGTCTGGAAAACGAGGGAAATGCCTCTCTCGGTGTCTGTATTCAGTGCTAATTATCGGGGTGATGACACCTTGCATACATGCCTTGAGTTATCGCACTACCACATAAATATGAGCAACTAAAATAGTAATAAAACATTAAGTGGTAAAAAGAATGAATGGGGGCATGGAGGAACTTGAAGTCTAGAGCCCAGCTGCTGCTGGGGTGGGTGAATGCCCTTGCGTTATGGTAGGACTCTGACAGCTTTTCACCAAGCGACCCTTTTGCTGTTTTCTTATGTTTGATTGTCAGTCTGTACCCCGCCGAGGACAGGCTTTTTAATTGACCAATGCTAGAACAGCTGTAGCTGGGAATCTATAGCAGACAGTGTGCGCAGTGGCAACATCGCAGAGAGTCTTGTGTATACTGACTATGAAATGCAGGTTCTCATCCTGTAGATGAAGGCCGTCTGTCTAGCCAACTGTGAAGCCCTGGGCTTCTTTAATGTGTGTGTGTACTTTAATTTTTTTGACACAGGGTCTCACTATGAAGCCCTGACCTGGAACTTGCCATGTAGGGCAGCCTAGCCTCAGACTCACAGAGATCCAACTACCTCTGCCTCTGGAGTACTGGGATTAAAGGTGTTTGTACCTCCACTCCTGGCTATACTGTATTTTTAATTAAGATTTATTTTTTATTGTATGTGTGTTTCTCCTGCATGTATGTATGTGCACCACATGCATGCCTGGTACCCACAGAGCCAGAGGAGGGCATTGGATGCCCTGAAACTGAAGTTAAAGATGGTTGTGAGCTGCCATGTGGATACTGAAGACCAAACTCCAGTCGTCTACAGGAGCAAGTGCTCTGAGTCTCTGAGTCATCTCTGACTCCTATACTGTATTCTCTCTCTCTCTCTCTCTCTCTCTCTCTCTCTCTCTCTCTCTCTCTCTCTTCCGAGACAGGGTTTCTCTGTAGCTTTGGAGCCTGTCCTAGAACTAGCTCTTGTAGACCAGGCTGGTCTCGAACTCACAGAGATCCACCTGCCTCTGCCTCCCAAGTGCTGGGATTAAAGGCGTGCGCCACCACCGCCCGGCTTCTGTCTGTCTGTCTGTCTTTCTTTCTTTCTTTCTTTCTTTCTTTCTTTCTTTCTTTCTTTCTTTCCTTCCTCCCTCCCTCCCTCCCTCCCTCCCTCCCTCCCCCTTTCTTTCTTTTGAGACGAAGTCTCACTGCATGCTCCTGGCTGTCCTGGAACTCACAGAGATCTGCCTGCCTCTGCCTCCCAAGTCCCGAGTCTAAAGACCTGTGCCACCCCCAGCATCCTACTGTCTTGGAGCTAGTCTTTACTCACCTGAGCTTCTGTTTTTCAGCTCAAACTCCAAATGAAAATGTTTGAGAGCCTCGACTCTTCAGCTACAAAGTCTGGCCGGGATCTCTGGGCTGAGATCTGCTCTTGTCTGCCAAGTCCTGCCCAAGAGGATGTTGCCAACAACGCCTTCTCGGACTCCTTTATGGATTCACAGCCTGCAGGTGAAGGCCACACAGAAGCTGCAGACTCTTATGTCCAGCCAGCTGGAAAGCCCTGGGCTCCCTTGCATGATTCAGAAGTGTATTTAGCGTCTCTAGGTAAGTTTTCTGTCTGTCTGTCTGTCTGTGTGTCTCTCTCCCTCCCTTCCTTCTCTTCTCTCCTCACCCCAGAAAGTTCTGTTACATTATCTTTAATTTTCTATTTTTTTTTGTCCTTGCCACATGTGGGCCAGATGTAATTCTAGGGGATGTCTCAGGTTCTTTGCTGGAAAGGAGGCATCCGCCCTTTCTCTCTCTCTCTCCTTTCTTTCTTTCTTTCTTTCTTTCTTTCTTTCTTTCTTTCTTTCTTTTTTTGTTTTTTTTCCAGACAGGGTTTCATTATGTAGCCCTGGCTGTCCTGAAACTCACTCTGTACATCAAGCTGGCCTCAAACTCTTAGAGATCCACTTGCCTCTGCCTCCTGAATGCTGGGATTAAAGTGCACCTTCATTGCCTGGCTAAAAAATTATTTTATTAATTCACTGATTGTGGGAATGGGAGTGTCTTGCCAGAAGAGTCATTCTGTCTCTGTTAGTGATTTAAAAAAATATTATTTATTTGTATGTTTATGTGTGTATATGCAGACATGGCCCTCAGAGGCCAGAAGAGGATGTCAAATCCCCTGAATCATGAGTTACAGGTAGTTTTGAGCTAGTTCCCGTGCTGGGAACCTAACTCCAGTTCTCTGAAAGAGCAGTAAGGGTTTTTAACTGATAGCCATCTCTCCCGGCCCCTGCTGGACATTTTAAAAATATTTCCTGAATATATGTGCAGTGCCCTGTATTGTGGCTATAATATATATATATGTGTGTGTGTGTGTATACATATATATAGAGAGAGTTAATAAAATTAGAATTGTTTCATTTTAAAGTTAAAATAGTTTTCCCTTGCATGAGAAATTCAAGTTGTTTCATGCAAGGGTGAGAAAGCTGTCCGTCTAGGACAGTGTCTTTTAGTTACTTTCCTATTGCTGTGCCACTGATCAGAAAAGTAGGATTGACAGTTACTGCCATGCCCACTACTCTTTTTGCCGTGTATTAAGCAATCTTGCCCCCCTCCCCACCCTCACCCTCCAGACAAGCTTTCTCTGTGTAACAGCTCTGGCTGTCCCTGAATTCACTTTGTAGGCTGGCCTTGAACTCACAGAGATCCCCCCCCCCCCTCCTGAATGATGGGATTAAAGGTGTGCGCCACCACTTCCTGGCACCTTTTTTTTCCTAAAAGACAGAAATTAGTTAAATGTTAGCTATTCATCACTCCTTCTACTTCCTTCAGGAAAAATGAAAATCCCTGAGCTATTAACCTGTATAACCTGCAGGGTGGTTTTTGTTTTGTTTTATGGGTGAGCGCTTGCTGGTAACTTAAAGGACCACAAGGTATTCATTGCTTTGATCAGTGGCATGTGATGTTTCAGTTCATCTATATGTTGTGTACTGTTTAAATCAGGACAAATACATCTCCCTAAATGTTTTTCATTATGGTAAAGATCCATGTGTCCCAAAACCAAATCTGGAAATTACTATTTGAAGAAGTTCAAATCCATGCAGTTTTAAAATATTTTTAATATTAAAGTTTGTTTTGTTTTTAATTTATATTTTATGCATGAGTGCTCTGCCTGCATGTACACCTGCAGGCCAGAAGAGGGCATCAGATCCTATTATAGGTTTCTACACATAGAAACCCTGTTTCAAAAACCAAGTTGCTGGGAATTGAACTCAGGACCACTGGAAGAGCAGCCAGCCCCAATTTTTTAAAATTAAGTTAATAATTTAAATATTAAATTAATAGTATAAATATTTTTACAGTGGCATGAGTCAAATCTAAGCCCTCTGTTAGGCAGTCAGTCTGCTACTGAACACAGGGAGGACACCCTATGTAGAAGGTGGTGGCGCACGCCTTTAATCCCAGCACTCGGAGGCAGAGGCAGGCGGATCTCTGTGAGTTCGAGGCCAGCCTGGTCTACAAGAGCTAGTTCCAGGACAGGAAACAAAAGCTACAGAGAAACCCTGTCTTGAAAATCAAAAAAAAAAAAAAAAAAAAAAAAAAAAGAGGACACAGAGAAGAGCCAGCTGAGAACTTAGGTGTTTGCTAACAAATATCTTGGGAGAACAAAGGGAGTTCCATTAGTGATGACTAGAGGAAAAGTTATGAGAAAAATGTAGTTGGGAAGATGGAAGACATGGTGTGGGGTCTGTGTGAAATTCGTCAGGGAGCCAGCAGAGAAAGGAAGTGCCTGTTGTGATGGCAAAGGGCCTAAGAGTCCTGTTTGTGGCAGGCAGAACTGCTTCACAGTGCGCAGAGGTCACAGCTGGGAAAGAACCAGGTCCTTTGACTGGTAGGGATCATGTGACCAGGGCTTTTGATCCCAGTACTCTGGAGGCAGGGGCGGGTGAATCTCGGAGCTCAAGGCTAATATGGTCTACAGAGCAAGTTCCAGGACAGCCTGGGCTGTACGTAGAAACCCTGTTTCGAAAAACAAACAAAAAGAAGAGGAAGAAGGAGGAGGAGGAGGAGGAAGAGGAGGAAGAGGAGGAGGAGGAGGAGGAGGAGGAGAAGAAGAAGAAGAAATGATGATGATGATGATGATGATGATGATGATGATGATGATGTGGTGACTGGTGAATATCGGCTGGAAAGTTAAAACCCTGCTGGGCTTTCCTAAAATCAGTAAGAAACTAACTGGTTGTTAAAATTTCCTATCTCGAGGATAGCAGCCCAGGAAGGACTAGGTAGTAACTGCAGGAAGGTTTGGAGTCCCTGGGTCTGCCTGCCTGTTAAAATCACACCTGCTTGCAAACCTAGCACACCAGAAGCTTATTCTAGCCCCAAAGAGTACCTATCTCCATGACAACTAAGGCCAGACAATTTGAAGATTGTTTTTATTGCCAAATAAACTTGTGTCAAAAAGAATCCATCGATAAGAGCAACAATAAAAAATTCAGTCAAATAAATGTTAAATATACATTATCCTTTTTATATCTTTAAGGGAAAAATACCTTAAACATTAACGTTTATCAACTTTAGGTGTTTTGTATGGGTTGAGCCCTTGCTGGTGACTTACAGGTATACAAGGTGTTTATTGTTTTGGTCAGAGGCTGGGAGCTGATAGAACGTTTTTAGAAATGGAAACCAGACTGCATATTATAAAATTTCCATTGGTTCTAAGATGAGTGCCCAGCCCTCAAACAGCAATCAACTACTTGCTGTTTTGAATATTCCTTTCCTGGGGAGACAATGTCTACCCCTTCTTATGGGGTCCCAACCACAAAACTAAATACTATAACGCTGAAGCTCACCCTGGGGAACCAAACTGTTTATTGGGCTCATTTACAAAGCGTAGGTGAGGGCTCCTTATAGTAGCATGGATGATTCAAAGCAGCGAAACCTGAAAGACATTACCTAACATGGATGACAGCTTCCCAATAGCTACACAGATGGAGTTCCCTCAGCCTACCTTCCCCGCCGATGGAGGCTACCCACATGCAAGCAGGGCAGAATAGCGGGAAGTACAGGAAGGTGAAGACCCAACAACCTCCTCCTTCTAAGGCAGTGGTCTCAACCTGTGAGTTGTGACCCCTTTGGCAAGCCTCTAGCTCCAAAAATGTTTACATTATGATTCATAACAGTAGCAAAATTGCAGCTATGAAGTAACAACAAAAATGATTTTATGGTTGGGGGTCAGCACAACATGAGGAACTGTGTTAAAGGGGCTCGGCATTGGGAAGGTTGAGGACCACTGGGTTAAGGGATGCCGACAGCGGGCAGTGAGGTTCCCTGCAAGCATGCCTGCAGCGGGCAGTGAGGTTCCCTGCAAGCAGACACTGGGTTGAGGATGGCAGCTCTATTGCTGTGACATCTGGGCAGACTCACACACTGCCTAGCAATCGGGATATTGTCTGAGAAATGGAATGTCAGGTGCTCTTATCAGTGAACATGGTAGAGTATGCTTCCTCAGAGCAAGACTTGTGTGACATCACTCACGTGATGAAGTCACTGTGACATATGGGGCTTGTCCTCGATCCAAACATTACATCGTATGTGGCTGAATTATATAGCTGCAGACTAGATTAAAGCAGAAAGTAATGATGTCGTCATTTCTTGCATGCTTCAAAAGAGGTAATTAACCATCTATCGTCAGGAAGCCCTGTGAGCCTCTCGAGGGATTACAAGATATTTGCTTTTCTTAGGCTTCAGCGTCCAGGCCACAAATTGAGGAACTTTTTAAAATGTTGGAAGATATTTTTTTTAATCAAGAATTTAATCCCGCATAGAGATCCTAAAGGTCTCCTATTATTGCATTCCCATCAAGTCAATGTTAGCATCTAATGAAGCGCCGGGTCTCTCATCATTTTCTCTGATTCTTTCTCATGAGGGTTGGAAACCACTTCATGTCCTTGTAACTAGAAGAAAAGCTGTTTCCTCCTCAGAGACGTTCCTTCCAAGGAGTTGAAAGCAGGAGATGGAATACACGAGCCAAGCCAGGGAAAGCTAGCATTCCTTAGGGAGACACCTTATGGGTCTTCTGTGACTTCAAAACAACATGGCGTTGGTTCATTTCTGAGAGCCTATGACACGTCCTTCCTCCAGGGTTAAACATTTACTCGATACAGTGCAGGATTAGAAAAGAAGCGTATTCAGTCAACTGTCAGTTTTTCTCTAAAAGCGAGGTTTTGTTTGTTTGCTTGTTTACAGGGACTGTGATTGTGTTCATCAGTAAAAGCGTTTTTTTTGTTTTGTTTTGTTTTGTTTTGTTTTGTTTTGTTTTGTTCCGTCCATTTAGTTGGTATTTGAGACCAGGTCTCCAGTAGCCTGAACGAGCCGTGAACTTCTATATAGCTGATGCTGGCTCACATTCTCTGTGGTAAGCTCCATTTTTTTTTTTTCTCTTCAGAGAAGAAACTAAGGCGAATCAAGGGTTTAAATGAGGAAGTGACTTCCAAGGACATGCTGCGAACTCTGGCCCAAGCTAAGAAGGAGTGCTGGGATCGATTCCTCCAAGAGAAGTTAGCATCAGAGTTTTTTGTGGATGGACTTGATTCTGATGAGAGGTAACTGATTGGCAGTGGGTTACACTGGGGGTACATTTCATTCAGTAAAGAACTCGGGTGCAGTGACATCAGAGGACTGGTATCAACTGACTCTCATATCTCTTTGAGCTGCAGTCAGTCCTCGGAAGGCTGTCTGTCCAGTTTGCCCTTGGGTCAACAGTAGATTTTTCAGAATAACAAATACTCACAGCTGCATCTTGGCTACAGATATAATAGAGTTGAGGATGAACCGTTATCTTCATTTCTAAGTATATGGTGCACTGGAAAAGGAAGCAATGGACCAACAGGTAGAACCATGTTTTCTTTATTGCCATAGAGCTTCTGTCCTATTAGAGCCACTCAGCAAATGTGTGTAGACCAACCTGGCAGTGGTGGTGCACGATTTTAATCCCAGCACTTGGCAAGCAGAAGCAAGTGAATCTCTGAGTTCGAGGTCAGCCTGGTTTACACAGCGAGTTCCAGAATAACCAGAGCCGCACAAAGAAAACTTATCTTGGAAAAAAAAAGTGTGTGGATCAAACAAGTATATATTTTAAGCATCTTTTATTTGATGACACTGCTTGGTACTTGGAGGATGGTGAGTTAGTCACTTTTCTATTGTGACCAAGGCCACTTCTAGAGGAAGAGTTTCTTTGGGACTCATGGCTCCAGAAGGAGAAGGTCCATCGTTGTGGGGAAGCGTGGCAGCAGGCAGGCATGGTAACTGGAGATGGAAGCAAAAAGCTGAGGATTCACAAATGAGCCATAAACAGGAAGCAGAGACAGTAAACAGGAACCTCAAAGTTCTCCCTCAGTGGTTTATGTCCTCTGTCGAGACTACGCCTCCTAATTCTCCCCAAATAGCTCCAGCAGCTGGTGTTCAAATGCCTGAATATCTGAGAGACATTTTATTCAAACCACATTTCACTCCCTGGCCCTCATGACTCTATCATAATGCAAAATCCCTTTAGTCCATCTTTTAAAGTCCCTGTGGTCTTCTAATCTAAACACTCTTTTAAAGACCAAAGTCTCTGAAACCCAAGGTAGTAGCTTAACTGCAACCCTCTGTAATCCCTGACTTTCTCCAGGACCAGTGGGAGACCCTGTCTCAAAGGGGTGAGGTGGATGTCTTCTCTTCACCTCTGAGTGTATGCCCAAGGGCCTGTGCATCAGCACACACATATCCCACACATGTGCATACATACATACACACAATTTAAAAAAATTGGTGAGAGGAACAATAACTATAATTTTCAGTAAATTAGGGGAATATGACTTTAGCTCACAGTTAATGTTGATTCTGAGAGTCTCATTGTGTCACGTGCTGATGCTACTGCCGGAATCAAGGCCGATATCTGAATAAAACCTCACAGTCACACTTTGTGTAGTTTACAAAGCACTTTCACTTGCGTTCTCTCCCATTTGAGTCAGCGTACCCTCAGGTCCTTCAGAAATCAGTCTAATCATTTTTGAGGTCAACCCCACTACCTCAGATGGATTAAAAGATAATATTTTTTTATCTATAAAGGCTCAATATATGTGAGTCTTAAACTTCCCTAAACAGGCAATTTGGAGAGCTACATAGATTCCTGACCCATCCATAACTTGGCATAATGTTCTATCTTTCCAAACACCTCCCTCTACTCCAACTCTAAGAACATGAAACTGGGCGGTGCTGGCACATGCCTTTAATCCCAGCACTTGGGGTGAGGGGGACAGCCTGGACTACAGAGCAAGTTCCAGGGAAGCCAGGGCTACACAGAAACCTGTCTTGAAAGACCAAAACCAAACACACAAAACAAGAAGCCGAAACTTTCTCTTACATAGTCGAGAAAGAATTCCCTCTTTCTGAAGTCAGACTACTCTGCCCATGTAATCACACACAGAACTCAGTGAGCTCCCCCTTTTGTTTTGACTTTTCCTTTCCTATATTATATTTTTTATATGAAAGGGGGTAGATGAAGAGTCAAGGTCCCTTTCACCTGGTTCTCTTGAGCTGTAGGCATGAAGTCAACCTTCTGCTTATTCTGACCTCAGGCACTGGGCTGTGTTCCTCTTACCTACATTTGTGGGAGAGCTTCTGTCCTTTTGCAGAACAAAATGGAAAACAGTAGTTATAGGAAACTACTGTGAAACAGCAGTTATGCGCTTGTTTTCAAACTCAGCATTTGCTTTTTAAACAGGTGATTTTGTGTTCCATGCGGGCCTGGTAGGAGAGTCTCATGGGAGAGCTGCAGCTGTCCCCCGCGTAGTCCTATGACTTTGTGCTTTTTGTTGGCTAGTTAGCGACCTTGGTCTCATTCTTTATCCAGGCTGGCCTTGAACTTGTGACAGTCCTCCTGCCTCAGCCTCCTGAGTGCAGAGAACAGTGGGTGTGAGCCACGAATACCTAGATGCTGCCTGTCATTAAAGAACCTAGCATGGCGCTCATTTTATATCTATTTATAGTTTACTGTGAATGTGTAATAACTATAAGATATAGAAATGTGGTCCTGGGTTCTTAAGGGAGGTGGGAGGGAGACATGAAGCTGACAATTAACTGCACTGCTCCCCCACACAGACAAATGAAAGGAGTCCTCCGGCACAGAGGCCATTCCTTGGCGGGAACATGGGTGGCTCAGATGTTTCTATCCAGGGGTCTTAATCTTCCCTCCCCCAAATTACAGCTCTTACAAATAAGCTTTATTAGTGTAATTGAGCCTCATACTGTCTTAGGTAGGAAAGAATCTCAGTTTTTCTGTCTCACCCACGATTTGGTATTTATTTGTTTCAAGCCCTCGGCAATTTCTCTCCTTTTCAGTTTGAGGGGAAAAAAAAAGATAAAACTGAGGCACGAGCTCTCCAGTTATTCTCATCAAGCCTTCGGAGGCCCTGCCTTGAGGGCTCTGGTGCTGCTGAGAGCCAAAGTGCCCACTAGGGGGTAAATGACGCCGCTGAGCGCCAGGACGTGCAGCTGTCAGAGCGGGAGCTCCGTCCTCCCCGGATTTAGCAGGGGGAAGCAGAGGGAAGAAATTGGTGGTGGGCGGGAAAGCAGTATTTGAGTAACTGAGCTAATCATTAAGTAATTAACCAGCGAGGTCTGACCTAGCCGCTCCTGCCTTCTGCTCTGTTGCAGCACCTTGGAACATTTCAAAAGGTGGCTTCAGCCGGATAAAGTCGCCATCAGCACCGAAGAGGTCCAGTTTCTCATCCCTCCAGAGTCGCAGGCTGAGAAGCCAGAGGCCGAGTTCAAGCCAGCGGCAGGAGAACAATAAATTACACACACATCTACGCCAGGCAGCTGTGTGGGGCCCGGAGGGACCGGTGGAGAGCGGCAGCAAGGAGAACCGTAGGGAGAGATAATGCCCAGGCTTCCAGTTCACAAAGCAAACAGCTGCTGGCCCCCAGGACCTGCTTGGGGCTGGCTTGTGTGACTGTCTTGGATGAAGTAACTGACCCTGAGTGTGCTGGATCAGAAAGCTTGACTGAACTCTGTTGCTGCAGGTTAGAGGTTTGCAAGGATCCAGTGAGGAGCAGGGCGGGGCAGTTCTTGGAGACACTGGCGCTCTTGTATAGAACGTATCAGTTAAGTGAGCCATATTTTTTTCCCCCACTTCTAGGTCTTCACATCTGTGTCTCAAGCATTCCATAGCTAAGTAGTCAGGAGCAAGTGTAGCCAAGGAGAGTGAAGTCAGCCTCCTTGAGTCCAAGCCCTTGTGGGACTTTCTCACATACTCATCGTAAACAGAAGGACTCAAGAGAAGCGGGCTTTTCCTTTTGCTTTGTTCCTTGTGTCAAAAATGGGGAGGGGGAGGAAGTGTGAAACCGGTGTCGATATATTTTCTTTCTCATGGCTTTTCCCCCAACTTCTTTTTGTACCAAGTTTCAAATTAGACTTGTAAATATGGTTTCCTGTTTGACACAACCCTTGATTAGTTGTTCCAAACTTGCTCCCTGCGGCAACTTTCCTGACTGAGCTTGCATTTGCTCATTTCTTGTGTTGCTGTTCCTGTGAAGTGTGAGTTGTCTGTATAAAACTGTCTCTTTGGAGCAACTGTGTCGTGTGGGTGGTGCTTTGACCCATTCCCTGTCACATGGACTCCCAGGAAGAAGGGAAGTAAAGAAGAGATGACAAGGGGACTAGCAACCTTTGCTAGTCTCTTGTTGTGTGTTTGCTAAGAATTACTGCCGGACTGTGGTGGTGCAAGTCTTTAATCCCAGCCCTCGAGAGGCAGAGGCAGGAAGATCTCAGTGAGTTCGAGGCTAACCTAGTCTACTGAGTGAGTTCCAGGACAGGCTCTAAGGCTATACAGAGAAATTCTGTCTCACAAAACAAACAAACAAAAAGACTTACTTATTTGGCCAGGCGTGGTGGCACAGGCTTTTAATCTCAGGATTTAGAAAGGCAGAGGCAGGTCGTTAACTCGAAATCTGTGAGTGTGAGGCCAGCCTGTCTCTTTGGAGAATAGCCAGGGCTACATAGTGAGATCCTATCTCAAAAAAGAAGAAGAAAATATTTTTCTTTTTTCTTTTCTTTTCTTTTCCCAGTTTTTCAAGACAGTGTTTCTCTGTGTAGCTTTGGAGCCTGTCCTGGAACTCGCTCTGTAGACCAGGCTGGCCTCAACTCACAGAGATCCTCCTGCCTCTGCCTCCTGAGATAAAAGACTGGGATAAAAGACATACGCCATCACTGCCCTACAAGACTGTTTTACTTGTTTGTTTTATTTATGTCTGTGTGTGTTTGCTTGTGTGAGTTTATGTGCATCACATATGAGCAAGAGCCCTTGGTGACCAGAAGAGGATGTCAGATCCTTGGCAACCAATGTCACAGTGGCTGTAGGATGCCATGTAGTTGCTGGGAACTGGACCCAGGTCCTCTGCAAGAGTCATAAATGCTCTGAACTGCTGGTCCATCTCTCCAGCCCTGGTCTCTTGTTTTTAGTGCATGCCTCCGACAGTCTGAACGGAAAGGTTCTGTGGGACGGTTCTGGGTTGTGGTTCCTGGAGAAGAGGAACCCATCACAATGAGACTATGACTAAAAATGCTCAGAGAACACTCTCTCTTTTTGTTGTTTTTTTTTTGTTTTGTTTTGTTTTTTGTTTTTCGAGACAGGGTTTCTTTGTATAACAGCCCTGACTGACCTGGAACTCTCTTTTTAGACCAGGGTGGCCTTAAACTCGGAAAAATCTACCTACCTCTGCCTACCGAGTACTGGGAGTAGTAAGGATGCGTGCCACCACCACCCAAACACACTCACTCATTTTTAAATCAAATATTTGCCTTGTGGAAAAGGGTAGGTGCCAAATAGGTTATCCTATATACTTCCTTAATGCTAGAAATACCTTATCATTTCCAGATACACTCTTCGTGCCTCTTTTCTTCATCAGCTACCGGTTTTAGCTTTATTCCGACTGCTATTGGTCAGTAGGATATATTTGACATGTAAGGTGGCCTTCAGTGGCACCTGGGGGACACCTGAACAATGATGGAATCCGGCATTGAACCAAGCTGTCAGCTGCTGTCTCTGTCCGTGGGTCACATGGCAGACCTCACTATTCCTCCAGGGCCAGCTAATGGCTTCAGCTAGAGGGAAAGGATTAAAAAAAAAAAAAAAGGCTAAGATTTTTCTTCAGCCTGTATTATAAAAGAAAATCATTCCTCCTCAGTAATAACAAGGAAGAAAAGTGGCAAGGCCCAGAGAAACTGTGCCGCAGAGCAGCTGATCCTAGGAAGTCCTAGGATAGAAGACAGTGTTCTTTTATAGCAGAAAGCAGTGGTTCTATAATCAAGGCAAAATCTTAGCCTTTTCTTGCCTCTACCTCCTATTGTCTACCTCAAAAATAGATAGTTTGGGGGCTGGAAAAATGGCTCAAGTTAAAAGCACTTACTCTTGCTCAATCCACCCACACCAGATAGCTCACCATGCCTATAACTCCAATCCCAGGGGATCCAACATCCTCTCCTAGAGTCTGAGGGTACCTACACACACAAGTGCACATGCATGCACATATATGCACGCACACATATATATATACACACACACACCAGATATTTTGGTATGAGAAGGAGGAAACCCTGGCAGAAGTAGGAGAGGAAGGTTCCAGATCTCCAGTCATCTTAATTAATTCCTAAACAAATCTCCATAAAAAGGGACTCCAGTAAGTTTTAGCTATGGGCTCTTAGCTGTAATTATTCTTTTAAAAAGGCAAAGCCCCATTAACCTATACCAAATCTCATATGAGCTCCCAAAGGCAACTCTATATTCATATAGATTTATCTAGGCTCTTGAAGTGGCACTCCATTTGAAACCAAGTGTTTGGGGTGCTATCTTTGTCCTGTGGCTTACTGTGTGGTCATGAATAAGTCAAATGACCTCTTTGTGTTCCAGTTCCCTTTCAGTGATTAGACTAACCATAGGAAAAATAAGATTGGCCTGAAATGCTGATCTGTTTCCTTTCACCCTGAAACCCTAGGGAGAGCTTCCTCAAATGGGTGAGCCTTATCACCCCGACTTCCTTCCTTGCCTCTGTCCTTACTGAAATAGATCAAAGGGTAATACAAACGCAGTGGCTGTGCTCACCTTCACAGCCAGCTAGTGGTAATTACCAACCAGGGACATGGCAGTAATGAGCCGGTATAGCCAGGGAAGGTTGGGTGGGAGCCAGGGAAGTAAGCTAAGTGACTGCCACCACTGTTTTGTTCTGGCACGTGCACTCATCACCCAGGCCCTGGCAAGGTCAGTGCTGGAATGGTATAGGCTCGCATCCAGTACCTTCTCTAGAAATAGGTTCTGGGCACATTCGCACAGCATAAACAAGTACCCTACCAACTATTGCCAAGGTGTGTCCCTTCTAGGCAAGCCTGCCTAACTGGGTGATTGCTAGCTGGGTGAGAAAAGATGCCCTGAGCCACTTCTTAGATCCTTCCTCCGCAAGCCACATGAAACTGCTAACATTTCCTTGTGACTATCCCAGCTAGTATTTTTTTAAAAATTTATTTATTATGTATACAGTATTCTGTCTGCATGTATGCCTACAGTCCAGAAGAGGGCACCAGATCTCACTACCGATGGTTGTGAGCCACCATGTGGTTGCTGGGAATTGAACTCAGGACCTTTGGAAGAGCAGGCAGTGCTCTTAACCACTGAGCCATCTCTCCAGCCCCTCCCATCTAGTATTGGCTCTATTTCAGCTACAAGTTCAAGACAGGACCCTGTCATCGTAATCACCGCTTATAAGAGCACTGTTTACTTGAGTCTAGCAGTGGACTATTTAAGGCAGAGATTCATTCATCTAGCCAAGGTGTGCTGTGCCTCTGCTATGCTCCCGGCCCTGGGTCCCGGGGTGATAAATAAGATCCCAACAGAATCTGTTCGTCTAGGGCACTTTGGGAGCACCTGCTAGGGAGAGAAGAGAGCCCTAGGCCAGCTGGAGGCAGGTGTGAGAGAGACCACTTAGGGGAGCTGGTCCAGAAGGACCAATGGGAACATGGAGAAATAGGGGGCCAAGAGTATGGGGGCCTAAGTGTGTGCAAAGACCTAAGGCACAAGGTGTTTGAAGGACCGTTAGAATGTCCTTCAGTGGGGCTGAAGCACAGAGAACAAAGAAAACAACAATAACAGGCAGTGTTAACAAAGCAAGGCCATGTGTAAAGGCTTCAAAACCACGGCAAGGAAACAGACATTTATGGTGGGGGAAGAGGCACTGATGGACCACTTAAAGAGGGCCAGCGACAAGATCAGTTTTGCATCTAGAAAGATAACTATGCTACTCTGGCCATGACCCAGTTAAGTTGATAGGAAGTGTACAAGTTACTCCCTTTCGGCAGTGAGAAATGTATCTCCATGAGACGAAACAAGTGCAGGGCTTTTGTTTTGTTTTCTAACTGGATTTATTTTAAGTTATTTCCCTCTGTTACACGACAAGTAGAATCGTATTTTTCAGTGACGGCTGGTTCAGTAGATCACATCTGCATGCCCACAGTACAGGGTGATGTGTATGTTCCTCCACTGAGATGTCGGGTCAGTATTCCTCCCTTCAAACTTGCTAACCCTTATGTCACTGCCTCAATAATGGAGTAATGGAAGTCTGAGGCTGTTACCAAAGCTCTCCATCGGCTTCTCCCTCCCTATTACTGTTCACTCCCTCCCCCACTCCCAGTCAGGCCCACCTAACATTAAGTGGAATTAAGATGCGTAGTCTCTGCCAAACCCTGAGAAGTTCATGGGCAAACCACGTGTTACAGCTTAAATCACCAAGTTGGAGTTGGATTTGTTACTGGGCCATGGTCGATGGATGGCCATGATTTAGGCTTCAGATGTCATATAGCTAATTTCAACTATTTTATCTATAACCTTTTCTAGTTTCTGATGACTACAAAATTCTAATGCACTGGCTACAGGATGGATGGAGGTGGGAGTCACGTTTGTTTAAGAAAGACAAGGTAATGGCTTGAGGACTTTTATTTCCACTTAGGGTGTAGAACAGTGGAAGAAAAATGTCTTCTGTAGCCTAAGAAAGAGAAATAGCCAGAGAGCCTACGTAATTAGGTCTTTTTTTTTTTTTTTTTTTGTATGCCACTTCAATTATAGCCTTTGTTCTCTCTCTCTCTCCAGGGACTCTCTGTTATGTAGCTCTGGCTGTCCAGGCACTCGATATGTATATCAGGCTGTCCTCAAACTCACAGAGATCCACCTGCCTCTACCTTCCAAATGCTGGGATTAAAGGTGTGTGCACTACCTCACCGGCAAAGGTTGATTATAGGTTTTTGTGTGTGTGTTTGACGCTGGAGATTGAACCAAGAGCCTTCCTCTTATGAATTAAGCAAGTCTCTCCCAAGGAGGGTATATCCCCAGCTTCAATCTTAGGTTTTCTTAAACTGATCAGAAAGCTGAGATCACAAAGCCTGTCAAGTAAAGCTGCTCTCAGGAGCCCTAGGCTTGCTTACATGAACTACTGCAACTGGCAAAGATGTAGTTGTCATGCAGTGGGTAAGAAGAAGCCTGCAAACATGTTAACCAGTGTGTAAAGGCTGTGGGTGGATGATCACATCCGTTTAGAGCAGTGTAGATTGGCTCGGGATGTACCTCAGTAGTGGAGAACCTGAGGCCCTGGGTTGAATACTCCGCAATGGAAAGAAGAAAGCTGTGAGATACCATTTCAGACGCAGGAAATCCACACTCACCAGCAGCCTTGTTTCAAGAGGCCCATATCGGGTTGGAGAGATGGCTCAGAGGTTAAGAGCACTGACTGCTCTTTTTTTTTTGTTTTTTTGTTTTGTTTTTTTGTTTTTCGAGACAGGGTTTCTCTGTGGTTTTGGAGCCTATCCTGGAACAGGCTGGTCTCGAACTCACAGAGATCCGCCTGCCTCTGCCTCCCAAGTGCTGGGATTAAAGGCATGCGCCACCACCGCCCGG
The DNA here is from genome assembly GCF_014885135.2 of Alexandromys fortis. NCBI lineage: Eukaryota > Metazoa > Chordata > Mammalia > Rodentia > Cricetidae > Alexandromys > Alexandromys fortis. The sequence continues at coordinate 19,872,087 of NW_026067902.1, forward strand.
CCTGACTGCTCTTCCAGACGTCCTGAGTTCAATTCCCAGCAACCACATGGTGGCTCACAGCCACCATGAGATCTGATTCCCTCTTCTGGCATACAGGCACACATGGTAGGAATGTTATATACATAATAAATAAAAAAGTAAAAAAAAAAAAAAAGAAATGGTTTAAAGAAAAAAAAAGAGGCCCATCTCCTGGGACCCTGGGAGAAAGTAGGAATGTAGTAGGAGACAGGAGAGAGCTTCCTCCTTGCAAGTACAGTCCACAGGAATTGTCCAAGTGGTGGCTGTAGGGAAAATAGAAATTCCTCAACAGTTTTCACAATCATATTCTATAAGTAAAAGCCTTAAAAGTCACAGGGGAAAGAGGCAGAGAGACAGTAGCCTCTTGCTTCAGGAGTGGAAAAAAAACAGACCCATTTGTTTTTAGCAAATACAAACTCATTAAATATAGCCAAAGATTCAATGCTTTTAGGAAGAGAGTAGAAACCAAACACACACACACACACACACACACACACACACACACACACACACACACACACATCAGTGATGAGCTGGGTCTGGTGGCTCACCCAGAAGACTAGGCTATAGAGTTTGAGTGAGTTCTGAGCCGGGCGGTGGTGGTTCACGCCTTTAATCCCAGCACTCGGGAGGCAGAGGCAGGCGGATCTCTGTGAGTTCGAGGCCAGCCTGGTCTACAAGAGCTAGTTCCAGGACAGGAACCAAAAGCTACAGAGAAACCCTGTCTCGAAAAAAA
>NW_026067902.1:19873945-19875239 GCF_014885135.2 Alexandromys fortis
CCTGAGTTCAATTCCCAGCAACCACATGGTGGCTCACAACCATCTGTAATGAGATCTGGTGCCCTCTTCTGGCCTGTAGACAGAATACTGAGAATACTGTATGCGTAATAAATAAATAAATCTTTAACAAAAAAAAAAAATCCCTCACAAGTGTATTCAACCCCTTGAGTTTTAGTTAATCCCAGGGGTAGTCAAGTTGACAACTAAGAATAGCCACCACATCTGATAACCTGAATCCAGTCGCCAGGACCCACATGTGGTAGGAGAGAACCAACTCTTGCAAGTCTTTACTGTTGCTGTTGTTCTTCAAGACAGGATTTCTTTGTGTAAGTCCTGGAACTCACTTTGTAGACCAGGTTGGCCTTGAACTTCTAGAGATCCACCTGCTTCCCCGGTGCTGGGATTAAAGGCCTGTGCCACCCACTGCCCAGCTTCAAAGTCACTTTTGTGTGCTGTGAAAGACGTCCACTTGTGTTCTGTGGTGCACATATGTTGAAAAACACACACAAATAAATGAGATTTTAAAAATTGTGAAGGCTGGGGCTGGAGAGGTGGCTCAGTGGGCAAGAGTACTTACTGCTTTTGCAGAAAATCCGAGTTCAACTCCCAGCACCTCCATGGTAGCTGACAACTCACAACTACAGTTCTGGGGGACCCAGTGCCCTTTTCTGACAGTCACAAGCTCTGGCACACATGCATGCACATACACACACTCAAGAACACACATACATACAAACTGAATCACTTTTTTTTTTAATTGTTAAGGCTGAAGCTAAGATAGCATAGCAGGGACCCAGACTCCACCCTCCCTTCATGAGGCTAAGAGCCTAACATCAAATAGGTAACACCTGACTCTGGCTGCCAGGAGGGCGACGAATGGGGACAGCTGAACGGACTTGGAGGTTAGCGCAAGGACTCAAAATTCCCTGACATCTGCCTGTCTAAGTAGCCCCACAGAGAGGAATTTACAGCCTGGGGTGCATGAGAGCTAATGAGAACAGTAAAGCCTAAACCTGCCTGACTTCTGACCCGCAGTCTGCAGGCAGGGACATGTCCACACTATTTACTACTGACCTCAATCTCTGCCATTCTACACACCATGGACATTCGGTTAAAAAAAAAAGGCAAAACAGCTGGGTGGTGGTTGTGCACGCCTTAATCCCAGCACTTGGGAGGCAGAGGCAGGCAGATCTCTGAGTTCGAGGCCAGCCTGGACTACAAAATGAGTTCCATGAATGGTTCCATAGCTACTGAGAAACACTGTCTTGAAAGACAAAAAAAAAAAAAAAAAAAA
>NW_026067902.1:19876328-20112349 GCF_014885135.2 Alexandromys fortis
GGGTGGTCCTTGGACTTCCCACAGGGCAGAGAACCCTGATTGCTCTTTGGGCTGACGAGGGAGGGGGACTTGATTGGGGGACGGGGAGGGAAAGGGGAGGCAGCGGTGGGGAAGAGACAGAAATCTTTAATAAATAAATAAATAAAAAAGATGAAGAAAAACACTCCCCCCAAAAAATCCCACCCACAACACAAAAAGGCATGGAAGAAAAAAAATCTCCACTTGGATTTGTTTAAATATAAGTCAATAGACCCTGACCCCCAGATAACACAGATGCTGGCTTACCAGACAGGGGCTTCAAATAATTATGATTAATTTGTTAAAAGGTCTAGTGGAAAAATGTGAGCAACTTACACGAACAGATGGGGAATCCTGCAGAGACATAGAGAGTGCAGTCAAATGGAAATGCTACAAATAAAAGCATGCTAAGACACAGTGCTCCAGCAGGGTTCTTAGTAGCCAGGCAGAGTGGAGGAAAGAGCCGCTGATCTTGAACACAGGTAAATTAAAAAACATTTGGACCGGACGGTGGTGGCGCACGCCTTTAATCCCAGCACTCGGGAGGCAGAGGCAGTCGGATCTCTCTGAGTTAGAGGCCAGCCTGGTCTACAGTGCGAGTTCCAGGACAGTCAGGGACACACAGAGAAACCTTGTCTCAAACAACAATAAAAACAAAAACAAACAGGCACATCTGAACTGGAGCACAAAGAGAAACTGGGATGAAAATCAAACAACCAAGGTACCAAGAGCTGTTCCAAGGAACAATAGTGGTAATATTTGTTTAATGTCAACCCCAGAAGGTGAAGAAAGACCAGCTATTCTCTTCTTTAAAAAGACTTATTTGTGTGTGTGTGTGTCTGTGTGTGTGCGTGGGTCTGCAGGTGCCTTCAGAAGCCAAAAGAGGATCCCATGAAGCTGGAGTAACAAGTGCTTGTGAGCCACCGGACATGGGTGCTGGAAACCAACCTCCAGTCCAACACAAGAACAAGTACTTTTAGCCCCTGAGCCATCTCTCCAGCCCCTTCATTTCTTTTTCCTCTTCTTTTCTTTTTTATATTTGTTTATCTTAGTATTTTATGTGTGTGTGTGTGTTGCTTGCATGTATGTCTGTGTACCCCATATGTGCCTGGGGTCCGCAAAGGTCAGAAGATGGCATTAGATCATCTGGGACTGGAGTTACAGGTGGTTGTGAGTTGCCCTGTGGTTCTGAGAATCAAACTCGGGTCCTCTGCATAAACAGGAAGTGCCCTTCACTGCTGAGCCAATTATCCAGCCGTTTTCTTCTCTTTACTGAGGCAGGCTCTCACTCTAATTCAGGCTGACCTGAGACTCACTCTGTAAATAAACCAGACTGGCTTTAAACTCTTGTTAGTCCTCCTGCCTCACCTCTGAAATGCTGGGATGATAAGTGAGAACGACAGTCCTCATGTCTTTCCTCTGCAGCTCAACACTGAGGTGAATGATTTGGATAAGGAAATTGAAAGCACTCTAGCAAAAGTCATAGGATTAGGTACTAGATTAAGAACAGAATTGTAACTTTTTTTGCTGTAGTCAGGGTGCTAGGACAAGGGTGAAATCTAAAAGAAATAAACATAAAGACCTTCATTTAGGATCAAAACTCTATGCAGAGGTCCAAGAAGAGCTTCGTATTTTGGGTTCGTTTGAGATTATGTGTATGTGTGTGTGCCTGTGTGAGTATGTGCCATGTGTGTGCAGGTGCCCATGGGGACCAGAAAGCGGAAAGGGGGAGGGGGATCTCCTGAGCTGGAGTTGCAGGTGATTATGAGGAAGTACTCTTTTTTTTTAAATCATAAACTAGTTGGCCTATTAGCTTAGGCTTCTTATTAACTATTTATTTATTTATTTATTTATTTATTTATTTATGCACATTGGTGTTTTGCCTGCATTATATCTGTGAAAGGGTGTGAGGTCCCCTGAAACTGGAGTTACAGACAGCTGTAAGCTGCAAAGTGGATGCTGAGAATTGAACCTGGGTTCTCTGGAAGAACAGCTAGTGCTCCCAACTGCTGAGCCATCTCTCTAGCACCTTCTTATTAACTTTTTTTAAAAAAGATTTATTTATTTATTATGTATACAGTATTCTGCCTACATATATCTTTTTTTTTTTTAAAGATTTATTTATTGTGTATACAACATTCTGCCTCCATGTATGCCCAAAGAGCAGAAGAGGGCACCAGATCTCTTACAGATAGATGGCTGTGAGCCACCATGTGGTTGCTGGGAATTGAACTCAGGACCTCTGGAAGAGCAGCCAGTGCTCTTAACCTCTGAGCCATCTCTCCAGTCCCCTACATATATCCTACACGCCAGTAGAGGGCACCAGATCTCATTACAGATGGTTGTGAGCCACCATGTAGTTCCTAGGAATTGAACTCAGGACTTCTGGAAGAACAGTCAGTGCTCTTAACCTCTGAGCCACCTCTCTCGCCCCTTCTTATTAACTCTTATATCCTACATTAACCCATATTCTTGTCTGTGTCAGCCATGTGGCTTGGTGCCTTTTATCAGTGAGGCACTCTCATTTTGCTTCTGCGTTACAACTGCAGACTCAACCTTTCCTCTTCCCAGAATTCTCCTGTTCTGGTTTCCCCACCTATACTTCCTGCCTGGCTACTGGCCAATCAGCATTTTATTAAACCAGTACAACTACAAAACTTTACAGGGTATAAGACCATTGTCCCACAGCACCCCCCCCCCCCAGCTCTTTTTTTCCCAAAAGAAGAACTCTGAATCAAATCTCCTTTGTTTAGCTTTTTTCCTGACCATCATCCATAACAACTTGCAACCAACATTCTAAACAAAGACAAACACCCATAATCCATTTTTTTGGGAATGTGGGCGTAGTTTTCTAGGCTACTTCTTGCTGATTGGGGGCGCTAATAATCTTATGGGGACTTAAAGAAAATTGAGAATTATGATCAAGTCCTGACTGAAGTATTCTGTGAGGCTTGATTATCTCAGCCAGCAGTCTTGAGGTTGTTCTGGATGTAGAACTCAGGCATCTGGATCATCTGCTCTTATCGAAGGTTTCCCAGGGGGTGTCTTTCTAGATCAAAACTGATTTTTCTTAGCCCAGAATGAATCCACAGCCTCTCGTTTCCTGTGGAAACAAAAGCAAAACCCCCTCTCCAAAGTAACATATCTTTTGACTTAAATTTTGAAGTCAAGGTATTTTCAAAATATGTATGTGGGATTGATCCAGCAGCATTTATAATCAAATGTCTTTTAGCAGCTGTTGCTCCTTTGAGGATGTACTCTTAACCATTGAGCCATCTCTCCAGCCCTGTGAGACCATTTCTTAAAAAAAAAAAAAAAAGAAAAAGAAAAAAGAAAAAAAATACAGTTTTGGGGCTAGAGGGACAGCACAGCAGGTAGGAGTACTTGCTCCTCTTGCAAGGGCTCTGGGTTTGGTTCCTAGAACATAAAGTTTATAACCAATCTGAACTCTGGTTCCAGGAGATCTAACACCCTCTTCTGGCCTCTGAGGGCACCAGTCTTGCACTTATATACATGCAGGCAAAATACTCATACACACAAAATAAGTCTAAAAGAAAAAATTTAATGGCAGTTCTAAGTGGATGTGGTGGCATCTGTTTGTCCCAGCACCCAGGCTGTAAGGCAGGTGCAGTCTGAGAGAGTTCACACACAGCCTGATTTTCAAACAAGTTCCAGTCCAGCAAGACTCTAGAGTGAAAAATCTATCCCAAAAACAAACAAAAGAAAACCACAATAAAATGAATTAATAGGTTATGGTTCTAGGAATCAATAATGGAAATATACCAGAGCCTGTTAGAGTTCTAATGGAAAATGTCTCCAAAGGGTGTGCATAAAATAAAGGCTCTTTGTTTTTACATACGGGACTTGGTCTCCTTGTTGGTTTTTGGGGGACTTCATGGATCTGGGCATAACGTTTGGGGGCTTGTCCAGGAACCCCCAAGTCCACTGGGACTACCGCCCCATAGAGCCTTCAACTGGTCGGTAAGTTTTCTGTGTTTTGTTTCCTGTCTCATGTCTTTCTGTAAGTAGGCCCAGGAACCGTAAGAGCCTGTAGACAATCTAGGCAGACACGCAAAGATCACAGGCGGGGAGCCTGGAGGAGACGTCCCTAGGTCCTTCTGCAGAAGGTGGTTCCCTCTGGCAAGAAGTGCGGTAGCGGTCTCAGTTTGATAGACAGGCAGGTCACACCCACAAAACAGCCTGAAGCTGTTGTCTTTGGTTTGGTTTGGTGCCATTGTCCTGTGTGTCTGTGTGTTGTTGTGTTTTTGTCCTGACTTAGACTGACGCTGATGATACGGGACAGGCTCAAATCACGACTTCTTTGACTTTGATATTGTGGTCACTTACAGGACTTTAGAGATAGGGCCATAAGCATAGGGTATATTTTCCTAAAAGGGATGAGACCAATAACCTCTACCCGCCATCTTAAACATTTCATGAGAAGGAGTCAGCCCTGACCCCAAGTATGAGGCTGCGGGGCAGCATGCTTGTGTGGATGGGTGGCTGGGCTATGCAGCCTTGTTGTTGCAATGTACCAAGGGCTGCCAGCCACAGTTGTAGGGGCGCGGATGTACCCCAGTAGGATTTCAAACACTGAACAGAGAATCTGGGGTTAATCGCTATGGCTTGGAGAGGCTAACAGTCTTTTTCCCCCCATGCTGCATGCCTCCCTGCCCCCTCGGGTGGTGCTGGTGGATGAGTTCTCTCCGCCCGCCTGCGTGCCTCAACTTCTTGTCAAACCTGACCAAGGTTTGGTTCCGTGGGTCAAGGACTCTGGCTATAGGTGTTTCTGCAATGGCCATGCTGTGACACTATAGAACAACTTCCCCCCACCAGAGCTGCTTTGTTCATTAAGATCCAATGTGTTGTAAGTGTCTGTCATCATTTATAGGGGCTGTTTACAAATTAATATTGGATAATGTATGAAAAAAACTACTCAAATATTTCACGCTGATACAGGATTTTATGTAATGTAAACTTAAAGGTTTTTTTTTTGTTAAAATATATACATGTTTCTGTTCTTATTTAAAATATTGTAGCCATACAATATATCATACACCACAGAGGGAAACCACCAGAAAGACTTTGGTAAGAGTTTTTATGTTGTCTGAAAAGCAAGAGAGATTTTGGAAGAGCAAGGGAGAAAGCAGGAGACTGAAAGAGTGAAGAGAGGAAAATGGATTAAAGGTATATAAAAAGTTATAAAAGGTCAAAAGGGGATGTAAACCATGTTTGCTGTGGTTTCTCATACATGCAGATACTGAATATGCTTGTTTTGTTAAAAAGTTTGTCTATGTAAGTTTTCTTGCAAGCATGGAGCTGAAACAGAAACGGTCTGACTATTTTTGCTGTCTCTGCCACCCATCACTGCTGTGGCCTCATTTACGGACCTGACTTCAGAAGTTTGTCACTGAGCTCTGATTACTAAATTCAGGTTAGCAGAAATTCAGATGACTTTTTGGTATAGATAATATTAAAACTGCTATATGCTGTTTTTTTTTTTTTTTATTGAAAAGCTGGCTCTAGGCCGGGCAGTGGTGACGCATGCCTTTAATCCCAGCACTTGGGAGGCAGAGGCAGGCGGATCTCTGTGAGTTCGAAGTCAGCCTGGTCTACAAGAGCTAGTTCCAGGATAGGCTCCAAAGCTACAAAGAAACCCTGTTTCAAGAAAAGAAAAGCTGGCTCTAGAATTAGATTATGGCTCTTCCTTTGTTAGACCCATGTTTTATTTACTTAAAATCTATGCATGGATAATTTTAAAGGAACCAAAAGGTGTATATATATATAAGATTTAAATATTAAAGCTGCACCTCAATGTTTTTATACTCAAATATAACTTGCTCTGCCAGCTAGACTTGTTTAGGTGTCACCCAGGGATAATGGGTATAAAGACATAAAGGGATCATAGGAAACAGCCGAGGTTTACAAATGTATGGAAGGACTAGAGTCCCAAAGAATGTGCAGTTGCAAGGATGGACCTTAGTAGTTTTAGAAATGCCAGTGCAGGTGATAGTCACCAGAAGTACCAGCTACAGTGAAATGGAGCAGGCTGAGATCTAAAAGACAGGCTATGGATATGCTGTCGAGGGTGGGACCAAGGAAGTACTTTATTTTTTATATTCTTGATATTGCAGGAAGACATTTAAGAGATTTTAATTTTTTAGAAAAAAATTTAAATAAATTTATAAGTCTGTGAGACATCTGTTCTATAAAATGTTTTATGTTTTATATTGTTAATATTTGAACTTAAAAGACTAAAAATTAGGATCAGAGCCATAAGCATCAAAAGCTAACCAAAAACAGAAATGTTTATTTCTTGTGATGCAGAAGACAATGACCTAAGCAGGTTGATAGAGGGCTTGGAACAGCGTCCAAGCCTTTGAATCTCAGTCTTTTGGAGGTTGTACAGGGGCAATCTGGGACCACCTGTATGTCAGATGCTTGAATTGAGATTCACAACACAGGCAAAACTGCAGTTGTAAAAAAATACCAACAGAAAAAATTCTGTAATGGGAGGATCACTATAACATGGAAAACTGTATTAAAAGCCTTGATAGCTTTTGTTCGAGAATGGGTCAATACTGTTTGACTGATGGTTTTGAGGCTTCATTATCACCCCCTTGAGCCCTTGACAAGCAGGACCCATGATTGAGTCCTGTTATCAGTACTTGTGAAGGGGGAAAAATATAGGGCCAAGGGCAGCTTTCCCAGGGCAACTTGGTACACACCTGCTAAGATGGGTTCTACCGATCAGCAGGAAGGTAGACCTGAGTCTCAGTTTGTCCTAGGGCAATGCTAGCTCTTAGACTCCCTCCTGTTCCCATTTCACCCTGGGACCTCTTCCTTGCCTTTGCAGGAGACAGCATTAACAGCTGGATACAAACTTATTCTGTGTTTACCCTCGGAATGATTAATTCAGTTTCTTTATTAGCTTTAATTCAAAATCATTACAGAGTGTGGAGTTCTAGTCTTGTGAAAGCTGCTAACTTATTATAGACTGTTAGGAAATACAAGTTAGTCAGTCATCCTTAAAGTACTGATATAATTAGTTACAGGAATAAGCCTTATTTAGTTCCTGTATATGTTTTCAAGGTCAAACTTAAAACAAATAGTGAGAAACAAAGTTTGTCTAATCAGACATACCTAGGCAGCCCTCATACTTCAGAGATCTGCAGAATGTGGCATTTAAAATAATGATTTAAAAGCTTATTATGTTAGACAGAGACTCCGAGATCCTAGCAGTAACCCAAGGTCTCCAAAGAAAATTATGGGACACCATGATGTCTCTACCTGAATTATGATGATGCTGACCCCTGGGCGAGATGCCCAGTGCAACACCTGCTGCCAGGACCTGGTCCAGACTGTGGGCAAACAGCAGGACCTTGGAGAATGGATTGCACCACTTTTGCCTAGACAAAATAAGGTCAGTCTTTTCCATGTTCCTCTTCCACAGAAAAAGAAAAAGATTCACCTTATGGGCCTGGCTTAGACAGCAAGACTGCTATTCTGGATATTTCTGCCTCCAATGCTATGGAGACCTGGGTATGACTAACTGTATATGGACTCTCTGGTCCCTGTCCTTTTTAATAGATTCAGAAACTATTTGGTCTGTCTGTACTCAGATACACTTTATTTATCCTTCTGAGATCTTCGATAGTATTAATGGTTAGGGCAATTATAATGTCAGTTTAACAACAAAAGGTATCGAGATTTTTCCACAAAGCTATAGCCAACTTGTTAGCTCATTCCAAAGCTACCATACATGGTTCTCTGGACAGCAGAAAAATACACATACTTCTAACCAAAATCTGTAGTTTTTGTTAGGACTCAAAGGTGTGAGTCTATACCTCCTCTTTACAGACATCTGTTATCTGCTCTTTTTCTAAATTTTAACTTCTGTTCCTAGTTTAAACTCATCTCAGTAGGCTCCACTTGGCTGGCTGATGCATCTAAGCATCAGTCACTGGCTACAACCTCCTCTGAATGGCGGAGAGCCCTGGACTTCCTGAAAGCTGATGTGGACCAGTCTCCCTGTCCCTTTAATGGCATCTGGTGAGTGCCCTATTGCCTGAATTTCCTCCCTACCTTTGACTAGCCGTTCAACCTGCTTGGGCCCGGATGATAACACCCCAATGTCAGCTTGAAGTAGTTGCAGAAAGGAACATGACGTCCCATGTTCTCTGCCCAAAATAGGTTGAAAGGGTGAGACAACAGGGAACTCCCTGGCATGGGGGACAAGATAATTACCTATAGTGCCTGCTGATATACTAAAAAAATAGATCCAGAGTTGTTAATTAATGGATTTATTAAGTTTAGTAGTTCCATACCTCCTTAAAACCAGGGGCAATCAGGACCCAAGATTGGGTCCTGTCATCAGTGTTTGTGAAGGGGGAGATGTAGGAGCCGGCCATGATAAGCTAAATATGAACAGATCACCCAAAGGAAGTTCTTTACTTTCAACCGTTATCACCTGCCAGTGTAGGACTCAGCCAGTGATAAGTTTAATGAAGGCCAGAGTCACAGTAGTTTACCCTGAGGCAATACCTGGTTGCAGGAAGAACCACAAACTAAGATTACCTGAGCACTACCCAAGAACAGACCATCCATAGGAAATGCCTAACATTCCAACCGCTGTAGATAGAATCCTGCCAGCACACTCACCAGGACACCCTAGACAAATGTCAGCCAGTCAGGGGTCCTGAACCTCAGAAACCCCTCACCCCCATCTTTAGTGCTATAAATCCCAACTCTAACTGAGCTCGGGGCTCTCCGTTTATTCCAATATGTTGGAATATGCAGAGAGACCAAGTTTTCAAATTTGCATAAAATAAAGGCTCTTTGCTTTTACATACGGGACTTGGTCTCCTTGTTGGTTTCTGGGGGGACTTCGCAGACTTGGGCATAACTCAGTCAGTGCTCTTAACCATTGAACCACCTCTCCAGCCCCATTTATGTTTTTTTTGGTTGTTGAGTTTTGTTTTTGTTTTAAGTCAGGTCTTACTGTGAAGCCTTGGCTGGCCTGAAACTCTACGTAGACCAGGCTGCCTCCAACTCACAGAGATCTGCTTGCCTTCACTTCTTGAGTGCTGGGAATAAAGACATATGCCACCATACTAGGCTAGCTCGGGTATTTTAATCACAGTGATGCGAAGTGACTAACAATAGTCCCGCCACTCTGAGAGCACCACGTGGGACCACACTGCAGAAGGATCATTGGCAAATGGAATGTCTTCCAGAGGAGAGGATCGTGGGAAGGCTCAAATGATCAGGTCATTCAAAAAAGGACAAAACAGTAAAGATTATTTTGTCTAAGGCTGGGAACGTAGCTCAGCTCAGAGAGAGATTGCCTAGGAAGAGTATGGCCCTGGGTTCAATCTCCCAGCACTGTACCAACTGGAAGTGGTGGTTAAACATCTGTAATTCTACCACACAGCAGAGACAGGAGGATCAGAAGTTCAAGGCGGTCCTCCTTGGCTACATAAGTTCACAGCCAGCCTAGGATACATGAAACCCTTTCTCTCCTCCGTTAGATCTTTATTTATGTGTATGTATGTGTGTGCCTGTGTGAGTATGTGCCATCTGTGTACGGGTGCCCATGGGGACCAGAAAGGAATAAAGGGGAGGTGGATTTCCCTGAACTGGAGTTGCAGGTGACTATGAGGAAGTACTTTTAACCACTGAGCCATCTCTCCAGCCCAGACTAGAGAGATGACACTTGCTGTTCTTCCAAAGGACCCAAGCAGTTCACGCCACACATATGGTGACTCACAACCATGTATAACTCCAGTTCTAAGGGATCAAAACTGTCCCACCTCCAAGGGCACCAGACGTGCATTGAGAAATACAAACACGTAAGGAAAACACTCATACACATGAAATAAATCTGTTTTTAGAAGTTCTTTAAAAGACTGTTGGGATGGGCGGGGTGATGGCACTCGCCTTTAATCCCAGCACATGGAAGGCAGAGGCAGGAGAATCTCTGTGAGTTGAGACCATCTTGGTCTACAAGAGCTGGTTCCAGGACAGGCTCCAAAGCTACAGAGAAACCCAGAGAAACCATGATCCTGTCTCAACTGGGTCCTGAGTTCAATTCCTAGCAACCATGTACACAACTACCTATAGTGGGATCTGATACCCTCTTCTGGAATAAACGCATACATGTAGATATAATACTCATACTCATAAAATAAATAAATAAATCTTTTTTTAAAAAAAGCTTTTTAGAAAGATTTATTTTCCATTCATCTTATTATGATTTTGAATTTTACTTTATCACTCTGTATATGTGTGTATGTGATCATGCCCCTGTGGTAAGTGTGTTTACCCACTGAACCACTGCACTGGCTCCCTTTTCTTCTTATTCTTTTGTTTGTTTGTTTGTTTGTTTTTTGTTTTTCCAGACAAGGTTTCTCTGTCTCGAAAGAGACCACCCTGGCCTTGAACTCACAAAGATCTGCCTGCCTCTGCCTTCAGAGTGCTGAGATTAAAGAAAGGCATTTGCCACCACCAACCAGTTTCTTCTTTTTCTTACTATTCTTGCACAGCCTTCTGAAGTTTCATCTCCTGGGAAGAGAGATTAAGTAGATGCTTACAATGAATTGTCCATGAGCGACTCAAGGAGATTTGTGTGTTGGGATGGGCTTCAACTTTGCCATCATTAGCTTAGGAGAAGTTCCATCTTAAGGTACTAACTGTCCAACCCGAGAAAGAGCTGGGCCAGCCAACCATCACAGGTCCGCATGAGACGCCAGAGACAAGGAGACAAAGAGAACCTGGTGGATGAGATAAATTACTGGGTTAGGAATAAGGACTTTATTACTTATTATTTATATTTAACCATTCTTTTTTTTTAAGAATATTTATTATTTATTTATTTTGTATACAATATTCTGTCTGTGTGTATGCCTGCAGGCCAGAAGAGGGCACCAGACCCCACTACAGATGGTTGTGAGCCACCATGTGGTTACTGGGAATCGAACTCAGGACCTTTGGAAGAGCAGGCAATGCTCTTAACCTCTGAGCCATCTCTCTAGCCCCTTAACCATTCTTTCTAGGCTCATTTTTCCTTCTGGGATAGGAGAAGGTGAGAGTAATTAGGATGAATTTAGGGAGAAATGGAATCAAGGAACTTGCCTAGGGCATGTGTGTGTGCGCGTATGTGTGTGTGTGTGTGTGAGAGAGAGAGAGTGTGTGTGTGAGTGTGTGTGTGTGAGAGAGAGAGAGTGTGTGTGTGAGTGTGTGTGTGTGAGAGAGAGTGTGTGTGTGAGAGAGAGAGTGTGTGTGTGAGTGTGTGTTCCCTGCTACCTCTCTGGCCTCTAGCTCTTCTCACTTCCTCACAGTCTCTCCCCTCCTTCTTGCAGTCTGTGACAGTCTCCCTCTCTGTACTGAGTTCCCTGTCCTCCCTTTGTTTCTTTTCTTGCTCCACCTCAGCACATTAGGTTTTCTTTAGCCAGAAGTCCTGAGCGGCTGGAGTTGCTTTCTGGTTGCGTCATGTCCTTTGTGCCTTTAACCATACCCATCTCTGCTTTTGCCGGTGAGTAGGTCTCTGACTGGATCTGGGCTTTGTCTGATGGAGGGCTTTCCTGAGAATGGTGCCTGGGAGAGCCACCCAGTGCGCTGGTAGAGATGGCTCAGGACATTTCCAATCCAGCAGTCGTCATGGTAACAGCCAGGGCGGGCCAGGCAGGGGATGTGCAACCATATGTGCTTGACCTTTCTGTGGATGTCAGGCTTGAGTAGGAGTTAGCTGGAGCAGAAATACCAACAAGGCTTCCCCCATGGCCTGGCCCTCAGAGCTTCTGGCTGGGACGAAGTGGTGGCTAGGACTGCTAGCGAGAGTGTGAGGAGACACAGAAGCGTTGCCATAGCCACCTAGGGAAACATGGGAAGGGGGCACACACATACGCATGCTGGCATGTTCATGCACTTCAGATCTCACCAGCGACTCCTGTTGGGAACTGCCCCTTGGAGGGCAATGACTCATTATTCCTGGAGGCTCAGCTCTCCCCTTACACACAGTGGCTCTTGTGGGTCGGTATTTAAGGTCAGTACTCCATATACAGAGCCTCCAAGACATCTTCAGATCAAGGGTCACTTTCTTCTTTGTAAATTTATTTAACTTTATTTTATGTGCATTGGTGTGAGGTGTTAGATCCCCTGGAACTGGAGTTACAGATAGTTGTGAGCTGTCATGTGGGTGCTGGGAATTGAACCCAGGTCCTTTGAAAGAGCAGTCAATGCTCTTAACCACTGAGCCATCTCTCCAGCCAGCCCCAAGTGTCACTTTTTCCATACTGCAAAAACCTTTATGGCTCCAAGGGAAGCTATGTTAAAACTAAAAGACCCAAATGACCTATTCATTTATTTTATTATTATTTTGTTTGCTTGTTTTTCGAGACAGGGTTTCTCTGTGTAACCCTGGTTGTCCTGGAACTCACTTTGTAAACCAGACTAGCCTCGAACTCAGAGATCATCTGCCTTTGCTTTTCAGCCACTGGGATTAAAAGTGTATGTCATCACTACCTGGAGAGATTTTTTTTAAAATAGATATATAAATGCAAAAGTCCAAAGACTTTCAAAATGAAGAGCGTGGAACCCTCTCCCGGCTCCCCATCTCTCAGAGTTCTTTCCAGTTGTTTCTCATATCTGCCAGAGTAAGAGAGAGGGGCACATGACAGCTTCTCTGACCAGAGACAGGAAGTCTAACTGGTTCTATGGTGAGTGTGAAGGGGCCTTGGACTCCCAGGCTTTACCCCCTCTCCAACAGTGAAGGAGTTTTCTTTCTCCTTAGGGCAGGCATTTAGGCCACATAACAGGGTGCCTAAAATGCCCTGCAGTCCCTGAAGAGGAAGGCAAAAAGGATAAGGGCACATTTGGGTGAGCTCTGTGGAGAGCACGGGTCTCCTGGGGACCCAGGCTGTGAGGCCACATCCATAGAGAGATCGCAAGATCTCCTAATGTGCTTGCTCCCTACAGGTGACAGAAAGTGACCCTGAGCCCAATGCTTGATTCTCTCCATTCCGGATCTGCCTAATGTCCTTCCTCCAGCTTTGTCTCTTTTGTCAGGGCCTTGACTGTCTCTGCCCCCCCTCCCAGCACCCTGGGCTTGGCTGGTTTCTCAGAGAATACAACAGTGAAGCTGAGGGGTATCTGCTGGTTACCTGATGGGGGTAAGCAGGGACCATGGGTCATCCTTGCTATTGTTCCTGCCATCGGATGGCTTAGCTTGATTCTCCCTTTTCTTTTCCGGCGATTATTTCAGACCAAGTCTATGACATGTGCTTGCTGCTCACTGGCCTAAGACAGGCCACTTTCTGCTTCTTGCTCTATGCTTATTCTATTCCCTTTGCCCCAAACATCTCTCTCTTTAAGCCTCAACTCGATGACACCATCGAGTTGCCTTAGCAACTCTGTGACCCCGTGGAACTTTTCCTTTGTCGGGGCTGCCTTCACCACTGCCCCTCTGTTGTAGTGAGTGCTCGGTAGAAAACAGAGAGTCAAGCGGACCTGCAGATCTCCAGAGCCCCCGCTGAGAGTCACTCACTAACGTGGTCATGATGGTGGCCCAGACTGGAGCGACCTCAGGGTCTAAAGTGTGATCCAGAGTGACCCAGACTTCCAGAGACGACAGGCGTGCCTGCCTGGCAGTGAGGATTCGGTGTCTGTGTCGTGCAACCTTGCCCTTCTCAGATCACAGCTCCTCCTACATTCTTATCCAGTGCCAGGCAGGTTGCAGGGCAGGCGACTCCCCAACGCCGAGAAAACCGGTGACACTCTGCCTGGGACAAGCGCTGGGACAGCAATGTCTGGCTGACACAGCCATGTCTGGTTGGCACAGACCTAGGCAGCTATCTTCTGAGTTGCGTTTTCACCCCATGGCTTTACCACACCTACCAGATTGCTCTAGAGAGCAGACTCTAAGTAGAGAGAGAAGGCGGAGGGCACCCTTACTATCCTTCCTCCCTCCCCTCCTCTCTACTGGCTGCAGCGGCTCCGCGTGATGTGGAACTGAGCGTAGTCTTAATTACCGCTCAGCCCTGCTCATTAGTACCTCTGGAAGCCAAAGAAGCTCCTAGTCAGGAAGCTTCCGCCGTTGCAAAGACCAGGGCCTTCAGCCCCCTGAGCCCCAGTAGCCACAAGGAGAGACACAGTTCTATTTGACGCGGAGCCGGCATGGGGGAGGGGCCGGAGCTCGGGGGAGGGCAGGGGAGGCTTCGGCTCCCCTCGCGGGCTCTCACTCAAGCGTGCTGAGCATTTCAGGGGCAGCATATGGTGAAACTCCACTGTGATCACAGAGAGACGAACAAATGATTAAATAAGCCAGCGCACTGATGACTTACCTGCCTCAGAGGACACAAACGTGGAGCGTGGTGTGTTCAACATGCCCACCCCCTTTTTTTTTCTATTGTGAAATGAAATGAACGAGCAGAAGGAAGCTAGGAGGAGGAGAGAAGGATGGACCCCAGAAATGATAAACTCATGGGTCTGGTTTCATTTTGTTTTCAGGATGATCATGGGTCTGATTTCAATATCTAGCAAACATCCTTCACAGAGAGCAACTTGTAAACACCCTCGAAGATCAAATGAGATAACGCGTATGAAAAGCACCTTTTGAACTATAAAGGGCTCTAGAAATGTAAGATGTTATTCTGTTATCAGGGCCGACGATGAGACAGATGCTGCGGGGAGCCTGAAGATTTATGATAATGGCTCATTACCCACAAGGTACTCACACAATTTGAGCTGTTTCATTTAATTAGTCATTGCCTCTCTCATAGACGACTGCAGAAGCAGTCTACGCGGTCTCCCCACCTCTGCCTTCACCCCCCAGCCCCGCGGAACCATTCATCTTGCATGGCACTGCCAGGTTAATCTTCCTGATGCATAGCTCTGCTCAGATACGATCCTGCAAGGTTTCTCTTGCTGACTGCACAGAGCCCAGAGTCCGGGGCTTTGCCGTCCAGAGCCTTCAATTGCGGCAGAGCAAGGATCCGCTTACTCCAAGCACACGGATCCCACGGGGCAGATGATGAAGCCGAGCCCTCCCACCCAGTGCCTGATTCTGAGCCAGTGTTCTGTCTGGAATATTGTCTTCTGCCTTTGATACTGCATTTGTGTCTTACTAACATTTATATGTTGGATGCTAATCCCATCATGATGCTGTTCCAAAGTAATTTACTTGAGGGAAGTGATTAGTGGTGAGTCTGGCGCCTTTTTGAATGGGATTAGTGAGCGCCCCTGTAAGAGCAGGCCTGAGGGCCAGCTATCTCTCTTCACCATGAGAGGATACAATGAGAAAACGACACTCGAACCCAGGAGACAGCCCTCCCCAGAGTCAGCCTCTGCCTCCACACTCACCTCAGACTCCTAGCCTCTAGAACCATGAAGAATCAATGCAATTGTTTAAGCCTGCAGTTTATGGTGTTTTGTTATAACAGCCTAGACAGACTAAAACAAATGGACAGAGCTGCCACAAAGATCTTCCCACACAGGCCTTTCCTTCTTTCTCGGAAAAGTCCTGAGGACCAGTTCCCGAGAATGTGATTACTTGATCTGAAGGCAGCAAAATTTTCTTTTTTCTTACCAAACTGGGAAGCAAACCCAGGACCTCAGGACACGTTAGACAAGGGCATCGAGCTGCACCACAGCCCCAGCATTCATGTTTTTAACAGCTAGAACATTGGCATAATGCTTCACAAAAAGGTTGATTTCTATTTAGCCAGTAATATAAATACATGCAAACTTCATGAGATGCTCCGCTCTGCAGTGAGACAGCTAGGAAGAAACGGCAATTTGAATAAGAGTTTTTTTCCCCTTTTCTTTTCTTTTTATTTATTTATTTATTTATCTATCTATCTATCTATCTATCTATTTATTTATTTATTTTGTTTTTCGAGACAGGGTTTCTCTGTAGCTTTTGGAACCTGTCCTGGAACTAGCTCTTGCAGACCAGGTTGGCCTCGAACTCACAGAGATCTGCCTGCCTCTGCCTCCCGAGTGCTGGGATGAAAGATGTGTGCCACCACCGCCCGGCTAAGGGTTTTATTTTCTTTTCTTTGACTGTTGAGGTGAGGCATTTTCTTTTTAATCTTTTTTTTTTTCATTTTACACATCAATTCTTGTTCTCCCCTTCTCTTGTCCCACCACCCCACTTCCCCCCTACTCATGCCCCATCCACTCCTCAGAAGGAGGAAGGCCTCCCATAGGGAATCAACCAAGTCTGTCACATCACTTGAGGCAGGACGGAGACCCTCTCTCCTGCGCCTAGGATGAGCAAACTCTCCCACCATAGGGAATGGGCTCTAAAGAGCCAGTTCATAAGTCCTGGTCCCACTGCTAGGGCTCTCCCCAGACAGATCAGGCCACACAACTGTGACCTACATTCAGAGGACCTAGTTCGGTTCCATGCAGGGTCCCCAGCTGTCAGTCCAGAGTCCATGAGCTCCCCCTAGTTCAGGTCAGCTGTCTCTGTAGTTTTCCCCATCATGTTCTTGACCTCCCCACTTTGCTCCCTCTCTTCAGCTGAACTCCAGGAGCCAGGCGAGACTTTTTTTTAATATATATATTAAAAATACACACACACAGTGAAACTGTCTGAAAAAGAAGGAGGAGGAGGGGGGACAAGCAGAAGAAGGAAGAGAATAAGAAGAAAAAGAGAGAAAGAAAAAGTGAGGGCGAGGTACGGGAACTTCAAATATTAGTCTATCCTTAAAGGGAGAACTTGGGAGACAGCATCACCTGAGGCCCAGCTATCCCTGCCGCCATCCTGTCAGTGCCTCAGCGGAGCCCACACTGTCTGCTCTCAGAGCCGTCTTTCCGAATAGGCACTGACAGTGAAATCCCCATGCTTAATTTCTTAGGTGGTGCTAAAGTATTTTTCTTTCTACTTTCTTTTTATCTTGGCAGTTCTGGAGATCAAACCCGAGACCTCGCACGTGCTAGGTAAGTGCTCTATCGCCGAGCTATATCTATAGCCTTCCCCTGGCAATTTTGTTATTTGATTAAATAATGCACATGAAAATTGAGAGAGTATTTGGTGAAAATAAAAATGTCTCCCACCTTTTCTGTATCCCAGGCACTTTGTTCCCCTCCCTGGTGACAGAAGCTATTCCTGATCTACTGTGGAGCCTTCTTGGGTTAATGCATGCATCTATGAACCTCTATATGTTTCTTTTCTTTTCTTTTCTTTTTTCAAGACAGAGTTTCTCTGTAGCTCTTGGAGCCTGTCCTGGAACTTGCTCTTGTAGACCAGGCTGGCCTCAAACTCACAGAGATCTGCCTCCCCAGTGCGCCACCACTGCTCAGCTATGTTTCTTTTCTTTTTTATTTATTTGTTTGTTTATTTATTTTTGAGTCAGGCTTTCTTTTGCAACCCTGGCTGTCCAGGAACTTGCTCTGCAGACCAGACTGGCCTCTGCCTTCTAAGTGCTAGAATTAAAGGTGTGTACCCCCACTGCCCGGCCTATCTGCATGTCTAAGAGAAACAAAAGCAAATAATATAGGACCAGTGCTTTGTTATCTTGGATACTGTTTCCACTGACTGTCGATGCCCAGATGTGTTCTACTCTGAAAGAACTCAGTGACCACCCACAAAACAAACTTGCAAAGAGGTATTTATTTCACAAAAGGAGTTTTGGTTTTTCTAGACTTTCTCTGAATGTTAAACCACCTTCACATGTCTTAATTATCACTCATTTTGCTGAAATTATGTTTGTATATTTGTGACAGAAACAGTCCACGAAAGCAGAGGTCATTCAGGCTGGAAATGATTTGTTAAGCGAGTCAGTTGTTAAGGCTTATACTTCAGTCACAACAGTATTTGCTGGCCTGGTGAGAAACGGTGGATGCATGTTTCAGAAGTTTCTTATGGGGCTGCCAAGTGGCTAGAAATGCTCACGGGGCAAGCTTCATGACCTGAGATCGATCCCCAGAACACATTGTTTGCTTTGTTTTTTGGGATAGAGTTTCTCTGTGTTGTAGTCCTGGCTGTCCTGGAACTCAGTTCATATAGACCAGGCTGGCCTTGAACTCACTGAGATCCGCCTGCTCTTAACCACTGAATCATTCTTCCTGCCCCAGCAGGCAGATTTTTGTTTTGTTTTACTTATTCTTTGAGAATTTCATACAATATATTTTAATCATATTCTTTCCTCTCCCCCAGTCCTCCCATCCAGATCCTCTCCCACCTCCCTACCCATCCAACTTTATATTCTTTCTCGCTCCTAAAAATAAATAAATAAATAAATAAATAGCACCACAAGATATCATGAAGTCACCTGGCACAGTGGTCCATGCCTTTAATACCAATATTCAGAGGTCAGAGGCAGGGGGATCTCTGTGAATTTGAGGCCAGTCTGATCTACATATTAAGTTCCAGGACACCCAGAGTTACATGGTAAAATCTTATCTCAGTACAAAATAAAACAAACAAAAACCTATGAAATCATATTTGTATTGGTCAGCTACTCTTGAGCACGGGGCTCACCCTGGTGTATGGTAACATACCTACCATCACCCCCAAAGAAAACAAGTCTTCCCTCCCACTGCTGCTATGAATTGTGAACAGCGCCTTGGTCAGCGGTGGAACTTTGTGCCTACTTCTCAGAGGCCAGTTCTTACAGGAACGGATTTGTAACTAGGAGGAGACGATATAAATTCTCAGGGACCTGAACAGGTCAGACCTTGTGGGTGGGTGGCTTCTCGGGGTTAGAGAAATCAGGCAGGAACCACTCAGTGTTTCCTGAGCAAAAGTCATCCATCCTCCAGTGAAAACCCTAGGTGTCTGTGTTCAAAGCTTACAGGAAGAAGGCATGTCAGGTGGGGTTATCTGAGGACTTCATGGTACCCTGTGCCCTGTCATAGTAGGCATGGCAAAGTTCACTTAGAAGAGAGACAGCAAAACATGAAAAACCTATTGTAGTTTCGGGGAAGGGCAGGCCTCCAGTCTGCCAGGATGAAGTCTGAGGGACCGGAGTATATGCAGTCAAGATAGCTCACAACCTCTCTGGCCAGCAAGACGAAGAGCATCCCTTGGATGCTGGGTGTTGCCATGGAGGTAAAGGTCACAGGCAACCTTCTCCAGGCTTTCAGAGGGGAGATAAATCCTAACCAGTCTCTCATCCTGCTCTGAGGACCATCTTTAGAATGATTCCTGGAGGTGACTGTAGCAAGCCAAGATGCTATTGGGAAAAGCCAGAATGGCGGTTCAGGATCTTAGGGAGACCCGACAAGTGGGAAGACGGGAAGATCTTGGGCTTCCTTGTAAAACTCTTCAGAGTGGTACACGTACAGATGACATCCCAGCTGCGCCAACAACAGCCTTGACAGGGGCTCTATTTTTTTTTTTTAATTAATACATCTTTATTTTCACCCTGTGCATTGGCTAGTTTTGGTCAAGGTGACATCACTAGAGTCATCTGAGAAGAGGGAACCTCACTTGAGAAAATGTCCCCATCAGACTAGCCTAGAGGCAAGCCTGCAGGACATTATTTGACTGATGATCAATGTGGAAGGGTCCAGCTTCCTGGGGGCGGTACCATTCTTGGGAGGGCAGCCCTGGGGTAGGTAAAAAGGCAGGCTAAACAAGCCAGGGGAACAAGTCAGTAAGCAGCACTCCTCAACAGCCTCTGTTTCAGCTCCTATCTTGAGCTCCTGCCCCGACCTCCCTTCATGATAGACTATAAATTGTAAGCTGAACTAAATCTTTTCCTCCCCAAAGTGGCTTCTCTGGTCACGGTGATTTATAACAGCAATAAAAGCCTAACTAGGACGCCATGGAAACCTTATTTCTCACATTCATTTCGGCAATTAGCACCTAACGCAGAACAGATACAGAGATAGCCTGGAGCACCTCCCACTGGATCTCCGGGAAACATCCGGACCTAGCATCACAGAAAAATGGAAGCAACCCCCACACAAAAGCTTACACATGACCATCCATTCCTGGATGGCTCATGACAACCCAGAGTGCTTTTAACCTGTACGGCTAGTTCTGTGTCAACTTCACACAAGCTGGAGTTATCTGAAAAGAAGGAACCTCAATTGAGAATGTCTCTCCAAGGTGGGACATTTTCTTAATTAATGGTTTATCAGGGAGAGCCCATTCTGGTTTCTTTCTTTCTTTCTTTTGTAAAGATTTATTTATTTTTATGTACATTGATACTTTACCTTCATTTATGTCTATGTGAGGATGCCAGATCCGCTGGAATTGGAGTTATAGACATTTGTGAGCTGCCATGTGGAATTGAACCCAGGTCCCTGGAAGAACAGCCAATGCTCTTAAACCGCTGAGCCATCTCTCCAACACCCTGGTCCTAGGTTCTTAAGAAAGCAGGCTGAAGTTGGACATAGTGATGTACGTCTTTAATCTCAGCACTCGGAAGGCAGAGGCAGATGGATCTCTGAGAGTTTGCAGAGTGAGTTCGAGGACAGCCAGAGCTATTACACAGAGAAACCCTGTCTTGAAAAAAAAAAAAAAAGAAAAGAAAAAGAAAGCAGGCTGCACACGCCAAGGAGAATAAGCCAGTAAGCAGCATCCTCCATGACATCTGCATCAGCTCCTGCCTCCAGTATCCTGCCCTCTTTGAGCTCCTGCCCTGATTTCCTTTGTTGATGAACAGCGCTGTGGAAGTGTGAGCTGAACAAACCCTTTCCTCCCTAACTTGCTTTGGTCATTATGTTTTGACGCAGTGAAAGAAACCCTAACAAGACACACCCCAAGATCATCTCCCCAGGGGTGATGCAGATCTCCCCACAATGAGCTGGGCATCTGCCATCATTGGTAATAAAAGAGGGAGCTGGGGAGGATATGCCTTTAATTCCAAATCCCAATACTTGCTTGGGAGGTAAAAACAGTTGGATCTACTAAGAGTTTGACAACAGCCTGATCCCTAGTGTATTCCAGCCCAGCCAAGGCTAAATAGTGAGACCCTGGAGACACACCCACACACACAAACACACATGGTGTAATATGTGGCTGTTCCCAGCCCCTTCACCTCCCAGCTCCTACAGTGAGTTGTACAAAAAGGGGAGGGAGGGGTGGTGATGGCATCTCAAGGCCTGTCTGCTTCTTTAAGAGGAAACAGAAAGGCTTCTCCCAACAACAGCTGTCTCTCTACGTGGCATCAGTTGCCAGTTCATGTATGTGTGTATGAATGTGGGTAAGAGCATATCTTTAAGAATGTACTCCTAGCCGGGCGGTGGTGGCGCATGCCTTTAATCCCAGCACTTGGGAGGCAGAGGCAGGTGGATCTCTGTGAGTTCGAGGCTAGCCTGGTCTACAATGAGAGTTCCAGGACAGCCAGGGCTATTACACAGAGAAACCCTGTCTCACAAAATCAAAAATAAAAAAAGGTTGTATTCTTAGCCAGGCAGTGGTAGCACAGACCTTTAATCCCAACAGAAGCCAGTGGAGCTCTTGAGTTCTAGGCCAGCCTAGCCTACAGAGCAAGTTCCAGGACAGGCAGTTCTGCACAGAAAAACCCCGTCTTGAAAACACAAAAACAAACAAACAAAAAACTATGTGTTAGTGTTTTTACTCTCAGGCTTTCACAAGTTTTAGTATGAAAACGTTCCTTTGTTTCAGAGGAGTGTGGACGGAAGGCTGAAGAAAATGCATTCCCTTCAGCCTTGACATTACACGCACTTTCTTCTGCTCTTCCGCCAATTGCTGCACAGGTTGGCTCTGCTTCAAGAGTGCCCCATGTACTGGGACCTGGGACAGAAGGGCTGCTGCTGGAGACACACGGCAAGGATGTGGCAGGGGGTGCGAGACTCAAGGGGGCGCCTCTGCAAGCTGCACTGCCACCTTGTGGCCGGGCATGCTCCCACCTCCCTATAAGGTCCCAGAGACCTCTGCATTCTTTGAAGAAAACCTTTAACTTAATAGCATTCCTTCAAACATTATTCTTGTTGCTTTTTAATATTATAAAAGTATTTCATAAAACTCAGGAAAAGTGTAAATAAGGGAAAAGAAAATTATAAAGTTATTAAATCCAATCCCTAGAGATAACCAATAAAGGCCCTTGGGTATATATTATTCCAGACTTTTTTCTAGGTCTGTCTTTCTTTTACTCTTTTTTTTCAGCAAAAATGAAATTATAAGATACATATAATTTTTAATAAGCTACATACATTACTATATTTCCACTGGTTAAATTTCATTCTGCAACATGAAAAGATCATTTATCTTTAAATATTTATTGATTTAAAACTACATGCATGTGTGTGTGTGGGTAGGTGTGGGGGATAGGTGTGTGTGTGGGTAGGTGTGGGGGGGTAGGGGTGTGTGTGTGTGTGTGTGTGTGTGTGTGTGTGTAGGTGCGCATGAGCACAGGTGCCCATGCGTGCCAGAGCTATGAGATCTCCCTGGTTTGGAGTTACAGGCAGCTGTGAGATGCCGACCCACATCGGTGCTGGGATCCAAACTCAGGTCGTCAGCAAGAGAAGTACCTGTTCTTAACTACTGAGCCACCTCTCCTGCTTCTATTTATTTATTTGTTTTTGTTTTTCTAGACAGGATTTCTCTGTGTAGGTCTGGCTGTCATGAAACTGGTTTTGTATACCAGGCTGGCCTTGAACTCACAAAGATTCACCTACCTCTGTCTCCTGAGTGATGAGATTAAAGGTGTGCATCACCATGGCTGGCTTATTTACTTATTTTATATTAATAAAAATATTTAGGGGGCTGGAGAGATGGCTCAAAGGTTAAGAGCACTGCCTGCTCTTCCAGGGGTCCTGAGTTCAATTCCCAGCAACCACATGATGACTCCCAACTCTCTAGAATGAGATCTGGTGCCCTCTTATGCCTTGCAGGCATACATGCAAGCAAGCAGAACACTGTATACATAATAAATAAATCTTTTAAAAAAATCTAGCTGGGTGGTGGCAGCACACGCCTTTAATTCCAGCACTGGGGAGGCAGAGACAGGTGGATCTCTGTCTAAAAATTGAGTTCTAGGACAGACAGAGATGTTCCACAGAGAAATGCTGTCTTGAAAAAAATATTTTTTAGTTTATGTGAATCTGTATGCGCCTGCATGAGTGTATGTGTTCTGTAAGGGTGCAGGAGCCTGACAGCCACAGAGGTCCCATCACCTAGAGACTGGTGTGAGCATTCTTTGGATGCTGGAAATCAAAGCTGTTCCTTGGAAGAGCAGCCAGTCCTCCTAACCACTGAGCCAGCTCTCCAGCCCCTGGTCATCACTATTAACACAGGGTTGATCTCATAGTATCATGTTTTTTCTCTTTTTTTTTTCAGACAAGATCTTGCTATTAGTCCTTTGCCAGTGATGAGACTTGCGACCTTCTGCTTTGTAGGGGGAATAATCTTCACTGACCTATTAAAGGTCCATGCGATTTTGTGCTTTCATTTCTGAACTGTGAGAAACATGACCTTGATACTCCCTTAAGAAAGATGGCAGCTCCCCCCCCCCCCCCCCGACATCTTAGGGAGGCTGCAGTGGTCGTCGCCACTCTCCGAACTTCATCAAGCCGCCCAAGGATGACAAGAAGAAGAAAGATGCCGGAAAGTCGGCCAAAAAAGACAAAGACCCAGTAAATAAGTCCGATGGCAAGGCCAAAAAGAAGAAGCGGTCCAAAGGCAAAGTTCAGGACGAGCTCAACAATCTAGTCCTGTTTGACAAGGCTACATACGACAAACTCTGTAAGGAAGTGCCCAACTATAAACTTATTACTCCAGCCGTGGTCTCTGGGAGACTGAAGATTCGTGGTTCCTTGGCCAGGGCAGCTCTTCAGGAGCTCCTTAGTAAAGGGCTTATCAAGCTGGTTTCAAAGCACAGAGCCCAAATAATTTACACCAGAAACACAAAGGGTGGAGATGCCCCAGCTGCTGGTGAAGATGCTTGAACAGGTTCAATCAGCTGTACATTTGGAAAAATAAAACTTTATTAAATCAAAAAAAAAAAAAAAGGAAAGAAAGAAAGATGGCAGTTCCCCCTACTTTCTTTTTCCCTCTGCCCTGAGGTAAGCAGATCCCAGACATAGGCTGTGTCTTCTGCCTGATCCGAGAATGGAGGTCACACAGAGTGGAGCCACCAAGGACCCTGTCTCAAACACAATGTCCACAAATGAAGCATTGGTGTGTTTATTGCTGAGATATGTTGTATGATAAGCTAATTAAAAGACATCTGCCTGCGAGTGTTGTTTACGTCATCACCAGAACGTCTTGACTGAAGGACTGGAAGAAAGGGCTCTTTCTAGCTCCTGAATCCTTGTACTACATCTTCTCCACGTCCACTCCAGCCTCAGGCAGCTCACGACAGGCCTTCAGGGGACCCGAGCCAAGGCCGGTCCATCCAGATTGAGGAGTCGAATGGAGAAGATGAATGTGGAACAAGGTTCACCACACTCGGGACTCAAGCGACTTGCTTGGTGGGGATGGGTAATTGGTTTGTGTTCCTGTGCAGAATCTAGATCCTGGCTCTTGAAGCTCTTTACAGTAGAAAAGGGAGAAAATGAAGAAGTGGATGGCAGGACGTAGAGAATTTGTTATTATTCATTTACCTTGCGTCTGTATGGGTGGGCACATGTATGCACATGTATGTGGAGGCAAGAAGCTGACGGAGGGTATCTCCCTCGATTGCTCTCCTTTGTATATGTAGGCAGGTTCCCTCGCTGGAACCCAAGGCCTGCTGACTTGACTCTCCTATCTAGCCAGTTTGCTCCGGAGATTCCCTGTCTCTGCCTCTCAACATGCCCACCTGGCTTTTATATGGGTGCCAAAGATCCCAACTCTGCTTTCTCGAATGTGAGTGGCAAGTACTTATTTGATGGAGGTGGGTCTTGTATCTTATCTGTTGCTTTCATTGGTTAATAATAAAGAAACTGCCTCGGCCCTCATAGGACAGAAAATTAGGTAGGTGTAGTAAACAGAAGAGAATGCTGGGAAAAAGAAGCTGAATCAGGGAGTCGCCATGATTCTCCCACTCCAGACAGACGCAGGTTAAGATCCTCCCTGGTAAGCCACCTTGAGGGCTACACAGAATATTAGAAATGGGTTAGAACAATATGTAAGAGCTAACCAATAAGAGGCTGGAACTAATGGGTCAGGCAGTGTTTGAAAGAATACAGTTTCCATGTAATTATTTCTGGGCATAAGTAGCCATGCGGGCGGCCAGGTGCCGGGGACGCAGCTCTGCCGCTCCTTCAACACTTATTGAACCATCTCCTGAGCCCCATGGTGAATCTTCTTTCTTTTCTCTTCTTTTCTTTTCTTCCTTCCTTTCTTTCTTCCCTTTTTCCCTTCTAGGCAGGGTTTTTCTGTGTAGCCCTGGCCCTGGCTGTCCTGGAACTAGCTCTGTAGACCAGGCTGGGCTCAAATTCACAGAGATCACCGATTTCTGTCTCCCTGGTACTGGGTGGGATTAAAGGCACTCCAATTTTTTTTCTTTTTGGATCTGAGGACCGACCGAACCCAGGTCCTTGCGCTTACTTGGCAAGTGCTCTACCACAAACCCCTGGCACTCCAATTTTTAAGAGACCATCTTATTTCATTTAAGAGATTTGTTGCTGACTGTGATGATATACACATCTAATCCCACCATTCAGGAGACGGAGGCAGGAGAATCAGGAGTTCAAGGCTAGTCCGAACTACACAAGATTCTAAAGAAGCAAAAAGTTGCCATTAGCCTGGAAATGCTGACCTTCTTGTATTTTTGGAATTAAATGTGTGTATAAATAAAAGGATAATGATAACAAATGGCAGTATTTTCAGTGAAGTCACTAAAAATACAGCTGTCCTCGCTGGCCCCTCCCCTAATGCTTCCCTGGGGCAAGAAATTCTCAAACTCAGGAAGTGCTATTTCAAGTGTGAAGGAGGAGCCCACGAGGAGAGGCACAATGTGTCCTCAAAGGTGGGCCAGGAACAGCGCTGTGGAGGCCTCAAGGGACAGCAGAGTCTGACAAACACGCAACTGGGCACGAGTTCATAGCATACATTTGAGTGCTCTGTGAAAGGAAGCCCAGCTCTGCCCCCCACCCCCCCAAGCATGAGATTGGATGTCCTGACTAAGGTGTGGTGGGTGACCAGAGGGACAGAGTCGACATCACTATTTCTTTCTGGAAACATTGCTGACAGAGTGTGAAAACTACAGTAAGTGATAAAGGGGGGGGGGGGGCTCCAATTAAACCCCGGTTAAGTGAGGCATGAGGCAAGGGGTGGGACTTAGCTGGGTCAGGGGAGAGGTCGGTGGTCACACTATCAACTACCCACTAAAGGAAACAGAGACAGCCTGGGCACACACAGTCAGGTTGACCATGATTCCTTTACCAATTCTTGGTGTGGACGACCCAGAGTATGTAGGAGCCGGAAGACTAGAGCAAGGGCTCTCTTCCTTCACTGTGAAGGTTAGTGTGGCCTGTCCTAAGAGGAAACAGGGACTCCCAAGGCAGGAGAGATGAAGAACAGAGCTCAAATCCCTTGGACAGAAGAAGGAGAAACTTGAATTTGTCCCGTGGTCCTGTGCACAGCAACTGGCCTGTCCGGCAGTAGGAAAGGATCCTGCCAAGCCTCGAAACTCCAGGGATGGCCTGAGAGCACGGGTCTATCACACGCACTCCATCAGGCCCCGTCTGGAAACCGTCCTGGACTGAGATGGTGAATCGAGATCCTAGGAAAGGTTGGACCTGAGTCAGACACAGTGATTACGGGAGGGGGGAGGGGGGCGGCAGCATTTGGGGGCACGTTAAGGATAGGAATGAGTGAGAGGGTGGTGCAATAGACAGCCAGAAATAGCCTAGACTGTGAAGATTGGGAACCAAACGGGAAAAGAGGTGTGAGCTGAATGCTCGGGTCAGAGATGATGGAGTCGTGTTAGCCTAAACTGTAACTTCAAGCCAGGGGCCAATAGAGAGGCTGATGAGGGTCTGGTTAGAGTGGACCACTGGAGGAAGAGGAGGAGAGGAGAGAGAAGGAAGCAGCCAGAATCAGGGATCTTGGTATGGTGAGACATGCCTGTTATCCCAATACTTAGCTGAAGGATCCAGAGTTTGAGACTCTATCTCAAAATAAACAAAGAGCGCTAAAAAGCCTCAAAAGAGCTGGTCAGAACAAGTATAGGTACAGCTATCTCAGCTCTGTATAGATAACTACAAAGCATTTGCGGGATGGCACAGCTTGTCCTCAAAATGTAAGTTTAGGGAGCAGGTGAGGTTGTTAGCGTAGAGGTCAGAAATTCCTCCACGGTTGCATCGCTGGCTTATATCAAAACGAGCCTGCTTTCCCACACTCCTGTCCCAAGGCAGACAGCCTCGGAAGAGTCATCCTAAAAATCTAAAACGCTGTTCTCATGAGGTTGAGCTCAAACTCGCACAGGGCTGGCGCGGAGCCGACCCGGGTCGCACAATCGCGGCCTGCACGGTACCCACACCGGATCCACCCGGCGCTCAGTCTCCGCCCCATGGGCGGCGGCGGCACCCGCTGCCCCAGGTTCACGCTGGAGCTTCCAGCACGTTCCCTGGGTCTCAGCGCCAGGGGGCAGCGCGGTACCGGTTGACCCTGACCCGGCTGGAACGCACCGCCGGGTGCTCCGGGGCGCGCCGGGGCGGAGAACTGCAGTCCCCGAATCACGAGCAGGGGGCGCTCGCGGGATGCCCCGGGTCAGGGCCGGGTGGGGGCGGAAAGCACAAGTCCTGCCACCCGTCGGACCAGCGGGCCACTGTGGGAGATCCCTAGAGGCGCGGCGTGGGCGAGAAACCACAGGAAGGAGCAACGAGGTCCCCGCGGGCCGGCACAGCTACTCGCTGCTCGCCCGGCACCTTCCACCGGCGTGAAGAGGAGTGGAGAGTGGCAGAGACTCATTTGCGTGCAAAAGAGAGAGATTTTCCTGTCTGTAGCGAGGTATAACTAGAGCCACTATAACCGCATCCCCACCACACAAGCGCCCACCAGAAGGCGCAAGGACCCCTTTGTCATTATACTTACATTTTTGCCGGGGAGCCCACTATAGCCGCATCCCCATCACACAAGCGCCCACCAGAAGGCGCAAGGACCTCTTTGTTATTATCCAAATACTTGTGCCAGGGGCACTAACGTGAGCCCACAGCCGGAACCAAGCAGGTTCCTTTGCCAGAACAAGTACACACGTACACACGAAGCGCCACCTAAAATGTCTGTCACTCATTAAACACATAGCCCGAACCTAGGACTGTGCCAGACACATTCAGGATAAGGCAGCTGTGGGTGTTAACCTGACTTTCCTGACTGTGCCCCTCAAGGCAGGGCTTGGTAATTCTCCCTCTCCTCCCTAGAAATTCACTTACACAAGCGCTTTAGTAGATCACGTGGATTTTATTGAAGGCTTTAGAGCAGAGCAAAGAAAGGGGATTTGCACACAGGGCAGAGGGTGCAACTTCAATCTTCCAGGAAGTTCTTCCCTTTTTGCCTTTTTGCCTGTTTCTAATGGACCCTCTATTTGAGCAGCCTCTGAATTTTGCCTACCTTTAGCTGCACCCTCCAAGACCTTCTGCCAGGCTTTAGCACATCTTCCCGGCTGTTGACGCAGAGAGGAGTGGCTAGGTACTGCATCTCCTAAATGGCTCCCAGGACTGATCAGTCGTCTCTCATCACCAGCATTGACTTCTACAGTTAGTCAGCAGTAACAGCCCCCTCTCCTTCTTTTTCTTTCTTTCTGTACGTGTACACGGGTGTGGATACCCACCCATGTGCATGTGCAGGCCAGAAACCAGTTGAGGGTTTTCTTTTATTGCTTTCCACCTTAATTTTTATTGCATTTATTTGTTTGTGTGCGCATGCGCTCAGTCAGAGGACAGCATGTGGGAATCAGTTCTCTCTCTCTATAATGTAGGTCGTGAGGATCAAACTGGGGTACGCAGGCTTGGTGGCAACAGCCTGCACTCACTGAAGCCATCTCACCAGCCCTCATCTTATTTTTTGAGACAAGGTCTCTTACTGAACCGGGAACTCACCATTTTAACTAGACTGGTTGGCCAGTAAATCCTGGGGATTTACAAGTACCATCAGTGAGCCCTGGGGATTTGAACTCTGGTCCTCAGGCTGACTCATCAAGTACTTTACCCGCTGAGCTTTCTCTCAGGATCCCATGTGCCCCTACCTCAGCACATACCTTCTCCCATCCAACTGGCCTAGAAAGCTCCATGACATACGAATTATTCCTGCTTTGCAGACAAGGCAACCGAGGCTTAGGGAGGTTAAGTAACTTCCTCAGTTTCGTATGTAATAGTAACAGAACCAGCATGCCCACTCAGACCGTCAGTCCCTTCTACAAGTCACCGCAGAGAAGAGCAGATGGAAAAACCACATCTCGTGCAATGTCCTTGGTGTGGCTGGGAGCACTGACCATTGCCAGCGTGGGCTCCACATCAGAAGAGTGTGTGCTTTCCCTTGCTAAATTCTGTAACTCTAGCATTTGGACTTGAAGCAATGTTTCTCAGACACAGAAATTATATCAGGTCAGGCTCAACATTGCATATTGGAGTCTGAAATAGGAGAATTATGAACTTGAGGCCAGTCAAGTGAGACCCTGTCTAAAAATTAGAATCACTAACAGCATAAAAAGAAATTGTCAGAAAGCTAAATTGGATAACTTAATTATTCCTTTACATTGTTCAAATACAAGTGAAAGTGTGTGTCCCCGACTGCTCCTCTCAACCCTTTGGAAGGTAAGTCAGCAGCAGAGAGATTCCTCCTTTTCCGCTGGGGATTTCTCTCATGGAGACTTCTGACATGTGGTATTTTAAATTGTAAGTCTTTCTCGCAGTCTCTCAGATTTTGGGCTAATTATAAGTATTATATATAAGTGCTCTGTAAATATTGCACGCATAAGAGCAGGAAGCAGACACTTGTATGATGACATCTAGGTTCCACACATTTCATCTTAAAATTGTGTGTGTGTGCATGGGTGTGCACAGATGGAGGTCAGGGGTCTACCTCAGCCTTGTTCCTCAGGTGCCATTCACCTTACTGTTTCAAGACAAGGTCTCTTCCTGGGTTGATAAGCAGGCCAGGCTGGACAACCAGTGAAACCCGAGGGGTCTCCCTGTCTCTGTCTCCCCAGCACGGAGATTAGGAGATTATAAGCACTCATTTTAAACGTGGGTTCTGGGGATTGAATTTATGCTAGCGAGGCAAGTGCTTGTCCTGACAGAGCCATCTGCCCAGTTCTCTAAACATAATAATTACAATGACCTGTGGGGTGGGTACTTTTATTTTTCAAAAACATTTCTAGTGCCCTGTTGTATTCTCAGCACTGGGAAAGGAGGCACAGGAGGAGTTCAAGGACAGCCTATGCTACACGACAAGCCCCTGTGCCAAAACAAAGATGTTTAACATGGAAGTTTAATGTACATGTGCTGGAATGCACAAATCTCCGAGTTTTCAACAAGCATAGGAACTCACATAACCATCACCACAATCAGTCAAGGCACCAAACGAACATTTGCCGTGCTCCAGAAAGTTCCTTTCTATCCACAACAGTCAAACTGATACATGTCCAATACAGCTGAGCGGTAGTCTGCCACGTGAACACATCCGTTTGTTGGGTCCTTATGTGTTGATGGACATGTGGGGTTCACGTCTTTGGCTATTTTCACACTGCTCTGAACACGGACATAGATTTTTAATTTCTTCTGCATAAAAATACTCAGGAGTTATTCTGAACACAGATTGAATTTTATAAGATGCCACCAAATGGTTTTTGAAAGATGTCATTTTACTATTATTTGGAAAAAAGGAAAAACTGAGTCCCAGACAGGTCGAATTACCTATCTCAGAATAACTCGCACAAATACAGCGTTCTGGGGTTTCTCTAATAGGGAAGATATTTTAAAAGGAAGCCAAGGTCGGGCGAAGGAAAGGCAGTGGGGTGGTAGGAAAAGACAAAAACCGAGGGGAACCATCTCTGAACTCTGTCCTGAGCGAGGGCGTCTCCCGTGCAGTCAGGGGTCGGCTATCCGGGCTGAGCCCCGGGGTTTAGGCACTCCGGGTCATCTTCTCAGGCTCCCGGCCCGCCACTCCCTGCAGCCCAGACTGCCGGCCCGGAAGCGGTGGCGAGCAGGCGCGCGCAGCAGTCAGCAGCCCTTTAAAGCCGTGACTCCGGGCAGCACGAGGCTGGAACGTTTCCCGGAGCAGTTCTCCGTCTGTCCTGCAGAGGGAGCCACCGCCCCCACCGGAGGCCGGTCCAGGGCGGCTTTGCATCTCAGAGGGGAGGCCCGGAGCCCACTCCGGCTTTTGGCGGGAGCCTTGCAGCCTTGCAGAAGCCTGCGCCCAGCCTCCCCCAGCAGTCAGTCCAGCGCACGTTCAACTATCCTTTTTCTCTTTTGTCCTCTGAGTGATTTTTTTTTTTAAAGGACGCTGCTCATATAGAGAAGCAAAAGGAAACATCTCGGCTGAAAAGCACCCACTCGAAGATTCTAATGGAGTTGCCAACACTGAAGCAGAAATGGAGAAAAAAGATTTTTAAATGTTGGTATTTCACACACACAGCCATTTGAACCAGAAAATGCCATCCAACATACAATGGGTAATTGACTGAGTAGAAAGCAAACACATTTTCATCAATAAAATGGAAACGGCCTTTTTTTTTTTTAGCCTAAAGATTCACTCCTAGGAAGTCTAATTTACTTTCACTTGTCCTTTTGCTCTAATATTTTAGTTTCCTTGAAAGGAAGAAGTGGAAACCTTAAGTGGCCTTGAGGAAAGGAAATGAAAACCCAAGAGGCCTCGTCCCTCCCGACTTGTCGACAGGTATCCCTTGGGTCTCTGGCTAAACACTCCAGAAGTGAGAGCTGGCGATTTCACTAGACGGAGGGCCGAGAAGCCGATCAGTGAGCACTGCAAAATGCAATGTCACAAACACAAATAGTCACTAGTGAAAATTCATTGTGCTAAGACTGTCATCGTCCTACCAAAACTGGACGTGGCAGGAAGCACCTGTACCCCAGCGCTCTAGTTCTGGTTGACCTCAAATTCATTATATAGCTGATACTGACTCTATACTGGGATTATAGCTGTCGGATTGACTGAATTTAAAAAAAAATTAAAACTAAAAATTAAAAAAAAAGTAAAAAAGCGGCAAGTGTTCTTTTCTTATTGTTCTTTTCTGGTTGTTTGAGACAGGGTTTTGCTGTAGCTTTGGAGCCTGTCCTGGAACTAGCTCTTGTTGGCTTCAAACTCACAGAGATCCACCTGCCTCTGCCTCCGGAATGCTGGGATTAAAGGTGTGTGCCACCACTGCCCAGGGCAGCAAGTGTTCTTACCACTGAGTCCTCTCTCAAGTCCTGATTGACTGGCTCTGGATTTTTAATTTTTTTTTTTTAACTATGCTGAGAATCAGAGCTAGGGCTCTGTGCTTGTCTCCTGTCATAGAGCTACATTTCTGCTCACAATTTAACTTTTCAAATAGACAAGATTTAAATAGCAGAAAATAATTTTCTACCTGTTTTTCTTATTTTTCTTTTTTTCTTCTTTCTTTTTTTTTTGGGGGGGGGGTTGGAGACAGGATTTCTCTTCATAGCCCTTGTGGAATTCACTCTAGACCAGGCTGACCTCAAAGTCAAAACTCAAAGATCCCCCTCCTTCTGCCTCCTCAGTGCTGGAACTAAAGGTATGCACCATCACCACCCAGCTAGCCTAGCTATCTGTAACTTTGTGTCTGTGTTGTTTTGTTTTTCCTTTATTTTTTTAACTATAAACTGATTGGCCCATTTGCTCAGGCTTCTTATTAACTCTCA
Source organism: Alexandromys fortis (assembly GCF_014885135.2). Lineage (NCBI taxonomy): Eukaryota > Metazoa > Chordata > Mammalia > Rodentia > Cricetidae > Alexandromys > Alexandromys fortis. Next base: position 19,909,074 of record NW_026067902.1, read on the forward strand.
TAACTTATATTAGCCCATTATTCTTGTCTATGTTAGCCACGTGGCTTGGTACCCTTTTCGGTGAGGCTGTTACATCTTGCTTGCTCTGTGGCCAGATAAGGACAGCAGACCAAGCTTTCCTTTTCCCAGAATTCTCCTGTTCTCATTTCCCGCCTCTACTTCCTATCTGGTTGTCCCACCTATACTACCTGCCTGGCTACTGACCAATCAGCATTTTATTAAAATACATTTGACAGGGTACAAACCATTGTCCCACAGCACTCATCCCCCCCTTTTTTTAAGGAACAAGAACTCTGAATCTAATATTATTTGTTTAGCTTTTCTCCTGACCATTATCCATAACAACTTGTAACCAACATTCTAGATAAAGGAAAATATTCACAGTCCATTTTGGGGGAATGTGGGTGTAGTTTTCCAGGCTACCTGCTAGTTGGGGGGGTGCTGATAATTGCATGGGGACCTAAAGAAAATTAATAATTATCATCAAGTCATGACTGGCGTATCCTGTGAGGCTTGATCATCTCAGGCAGCAGTCTTGAATCTGTTCTGGATGTAGAACTCAAATATCTGGGTCATCTGCTTCTATCAGGGATTTCTCAGGTGGTCTTCCTTGATCAAACTTGATTTTTCTTAACTCAGAATGAATCCATAGCCTCTCATTTCCTGTGGAAACAAAAGCAAAACCTCTTTTTCGGTGAGGCAGCTACATCTTACTTGTTCTGTGGCCGGGTCAGGACTGTAGACAAAGCTTTCCTCTTTCCAGAATTCTCCTGTTCTCCTGTTTTGTTTTTCAAGACAGGGTTTCTGTGAGTAACAGTCCTGGCTGTCCTGGAACTCTCTTAGTAGACCAGCTGGCCTTGAACTCCCAAAGATCCCTCTGCCTCTGCATTCCAAGTGTTGGGATCGAAGATGCGTCACCACTGCTTGGCATCTGCAACATTTTCAACAAACTGTTCTTCTAAGGCATCTCCCAGACTCTCCTTCACGGTGAGTAAAGGGTCCAAGCGCGGGGTTTCTTCATGTGTGTAGCTCTTCTGTTTGTTGGTCACGGGAAAAGTAGCGCTCCCTACATTGTTCCTCACCTTGCTTTTCCTCTTAGTAGTTTTTTATTTATTTTGAGACAGGATCTCACTTATAGTCCTTGCTTATCTGGAACTTGCTACGCAGGCTGTCCAGGAGCTCACAAAAATCTGCTAAGCCTCTGTTTCCCTAGGGCTAGGACTGAAGGTGTAGGACACCACCCTCAGCCCCACCCCCAGCCTTAATAACTTGAAGGTCTCACTTCACGGAGAGCACACATCTCATCACTCTTTTTTAATAACCCATTGCATTAGTATGATCCATATTTTAATTATTCAGCTCTCTTATCTACGGGCATTCAGTTTTCCGCAGTAATTTTGCTATTGCAAACAAATTAGAATGGCTATTATGCATATCATTTTGCACTTCTATTTTAGCTAAGTTCCTAGGATTGCAGTTTGCAGAGTAGCGAGTCATGCACTTCCAGTTTGGAGTGACACTGTCACACTCTCCCTGCTGGGCTTTCCCACACTGTGCCCCATCTCCCTTATTCTCTCGCCAAAGGAGCATTATCAAAGAGTCAGCTTTTTTTTTTTTTTTTTGGTTTTTCAAGACAGGGTTTCTCTGTGGCTTTGGAATCTGTCCTGGAACTAGCTCTTGTAGACCAGGCTGGCTTCAAACTCACAGAGAGAAATCTGCCTGCCTCTGCTTTCCAAGTGCTGGGATTAAAGGTCACCATCACCCCTGGTGATGATGGAGTTTTGTGGTGTCTGTAATGTGATATGTGATATGTCACATTACAGGTGACGGAGGCCTGTAATCCAGAGTCAGGAAGTCTGAAGCAAGAGGAGTCTGAGTTGAAGGCCAATCTAGGTTATGCAACCTCCAAAAAACTATGAACGTGCTGGCTGGTGAGGCAGCTCATTGGTGTGAGGGCTTGGGAGAATGTTTGCCGTGTGTTCAGGAAGCTCTGGGTTTGACTCCCCAGCTCTGCAAAACCTTAGCAAGTGCCTGTAATCCAGGAGACGCAAGGATCTGGAGTTAAAGGTTATCCTTGGCTGCATAAAGAGTTCAAGAGAAAAGAAAAAGCTGGGTGGTAGGAGTGAATGCCTTTAGTCCCAGCCCTCGGGAGGCAGAAGCAGACAGATCTGTAGGTTCGAGGACAGCCAGGGCTACACAGAGAAACCCTATCTTGGAAAAACAAAACAAAACAAAACAACAACAACAAAAAAAAAGAATTCAAGGTCACCTGTCTTCTCTCTGAGTTCCAGGCCAGATTTGTTTACACTGCAAGTTCCAGGACCGCCAGGACTAACGTAGAGAGACCTTGTCTCTGAATAAACACATAATAAGTGAGTACAGTGTTCAGGGTCAATCTGGAATGTATGAGTGCGCCGTCTCAGAAATAAACATGAATAAATAAATATAACAAGCCAGGTGGTGGTGGTGCACTCGTTTAATCCCAGCACTCGGGAGGAAGAGGCAGGCGTTCAAGGCCAACCTGGTCTACAAGATCTAGTTCCAGGACAGGCTCCAAAGCTACAGAGAAACCATGTCGAAAAGCCCAAAATAAATAAATAGATAAATAAATAAAACAAGCAAATAAATGATTACATAGTTTTGTGTATGTGTGTGTGTGTGTGTGTGTGTGTGTGTGTGAGAGAGAGAGAGAGAGAGAGAGAGAGAGAGAGAGAGAGAGAGAGAGAGAGAGAGANGAGAGAGAGAGAGAGAGAGAGAGAGAGAGAGAGAGAGAGAGTTCCACACGGATAATCCATCATGTCAGTGAGTCATGGCAGCAAGGAACAAATATGGCAGTAGGAGCAGAAAGCTGAGGGCTCATGTCTTGAAAGGCAATTAGGAAACAGGGAGCAAACTAGAAAGGCCCGCCTCCAGAGACACTCCCTCCAACAAGGCCTCAGGTTCTAATCCACAAATAGTGCTAATAGTGCTAACTGGGGACCAAGCATTAAAACTCAACCCTGCAGGTGCCTCCCACCTTTTGTTTGAGACAGGATTGCTTATTGGCCTGGAACTTTGTCAAGTAGGCTAGGCTAGCTGGTCAACAATTGCAGAGAGTCTCTTGTCTTTTCCCCCAATCTTGCGCATTTTGGGTTTACAAGCATGGGCATCTTTTCTGGGGATCCAAGTTCAGGTCCCCACCCTTTAAAGGCAAGTACTTGACTGACTGAACCACCCACCAGTGCCTTGTCTTTTGTTATATTATATATTATGTAATAATATAATAATTTGTGTGCATGTGGTTTTGTGTGTGTGTGTGTGTGTGTGTGTGTGTGTGTGTGTGCAGGGGAATTGAACTAAAGCCTCAGGTGGGCTAGGCACACACTCTACCTAAGCTATAGTCTTTGTTTTGCTAGTGCTTTTTAATGACTCGGGGGCTGTGATAATGGATAGTATTGATGGCTCAGTATGGAAACACATCTCAATATTTTGCATTCATCCTTATGGGAGTAATTTCCATTTATAAATTGAAGCAGAAGTGGAGAGCTGTTCACCGGCCTGCAACGCTCCTCTTGCATAACGCTGTTCGGGAGAGACTTCCCCGCCTGGGAACTGGATTTCCAGCTCCCGCATATTTCAGGGAACCCATGTGATAAGTTTGTATTAATGGCATGGAATAGAAGCGATCCTGCCCCACTTTCAGGCCCAGTTAGAAATGGGCGTGCCTTTCCCAAGTGTTCTCTGTGCTAATTGGCTGCAGAGGATAGCCTGATTTTAGAGGCTGGCAGAGTCACGTGATAGAAGAATTGCCGGAGCCTCGACTACCAGAAAGAGGACAGTTCCACTGCCTAGGAATGTTAGCTCTAAACTGTTCCGTGATAAATAGTCTCCAGTTGCGTAACACCTCTGAAATGCTGGAGCTACTGGGCTACAGCAGCGAGTGTCGTAAAGCAAAGCTCCTCTCCCAGCTTATAGTTTTCTGGGATAGAACTTGAATGTGGACCACAGATCAATCTTCAAGGTCAGCTCTGTAAATTTGATCCTCTGAGCCGGGCAGTGGGGGCGCACGTCTTTAATCCCAGCACTGAGGAGGCAACAAGAAGAAATTTTGGTATGTATTAAAATGATATGGCTAGCTGGGTGTGATGGCAAACACTTTTAATCCCACACTATGTAGGGAGAAGCAAGTGAATCTCTAAGAGTTCAGGGCCAACCTGTTATATACATAGGGTAGCCAGACCCTGTCTAAAAAAATAAATGCTGGCTGGGCTGTGGTGGTGCATGCTTTTAATCTCAGTACTCGGGAAGCAGAGCCAGGCAGATTCAAGGCCGGCCTGGTCTACAGAGTGAGTTCCAGGACAGCCAGGACTGTCACACAGAGAAACCTTAAGGAAGGAAGGAAGGAAGGAAGGAAGGAAGGAAGGAAGGAAGGAAGGAAGGAAGGAAGGAAGGAAGGAGAAGGGAAGGGAAGAGAGAGAGAGAGAGAGAGAGAGAGAGAGAGAGAGAGAGAGAGAGAGAGAGAGAGAGAGANGAGAGAGAGAGAGAGAGAGAGAGAGAGAGAGAGAAAGAAAATCAAAGCTTTCAGGGATATTGGTTTGAAACCATTGTAACGGGTGTATCTGCTATTATTAGTTAAGATATGTAGCAGTTGATAAGTAATGAAAGAAAAGGGGTTGTTTGTGGTGCATGAAAGAAAGAAGGGACAGTGATCCTCCATGAGATGCAGATCTCTCCCAGGCTAGAGGACTATAGCTTCCAGGACTGTGAGGAGCTCAACGGTAGAGCACTTGCCTGTGAGGCTCTGGGTTCACGTCTCAGGAAGCTGAGGCAGGAAGATCCCTTGCGTCTGAGACCAGTTTAAGCAATGAAGTGAGACCCTGTGTCAACAGGAAAAAGAAAGCACAGGAAAAAAAAGAGGGGGGGGTCCCAGTGTTTTAGACTGTCCTGTGTATTCCTGTGTATTCTCTTGCGATGGGTCTTTCTGACACGGAGATTTCTTATTAATTATGAAAGTTTGACCTTAGCGTAGGCTTGTCCTGCTAGCTTTTATAACTTAAATGAACCCATTTATTTTCATCTATGTGCTGCCACATGCTCGTGGCTTTTACCTCCCCTTCTGCACATCCAGCTTCCTCTGCATCCAACTGGTGACCCTGCCTTTGCCTTTCTTCCTCTCCAAGTCCTCTCTGTCCCCAGAAGTCCCACCCAATCTCTTCCTGCCTAACCATTGACCATTTAGCTCTTTATTAAACCAATCACAGTGACACATCTTCATACAGCCTAAAAGAATATTCTCCAACACTCTCTGAGTCTAATGATTCCCCCAAACATATATGCTTCCCTTTATTTAGAAGATTCTTTGTATTTGAAAACCAACATTAAAAATGGCCCTGTGAGCCAGGTGGTAGTGGCGCACGCCTTTAATCCCAGCACTTTGGAGGCAGAGGCAGGCTGATCTCTAAGATGAAGACCAGCCTGTCCTTCAAGAACTACACATTAAAAACCCTGTTAAAAAAAAAAAAAGCCGGGCAATGGTGGTGCACGCCTTTGATCCCAGCACTCGGGAGGCAGAGGCTCGGCGGATCTCTGTGAGTTCGAGACCAGCCTGGTCTACAGAGCTAGTTCCAGGACAGGCTCCAAAGCCACAGAGAAACCCTGTCTCGAAAAACCAAAAACCAAAAACAAAAACAAAACTTTAAACAAAACAAAGCAAAAAAAAAAAAAACCCAAAATAATGACATTGTGTCCTGTATCTGTAATCTCAGCTCTCAGGACATGGGGGGCAGGAGAATCAGAATTCATGGTCATCCCCAACTACATAGTAAATTGGACATCAGCTTGGGATAAATGGAATTCTGTCTCAAAAAAACCAAGGGGAAGGGGCAGGAATCAAAAATAATAGATTCAAAACTTGAAGACCTGCAAATTTTTTCACGTCAAAATGCATACTGTATAAGCAAACAGGACCTCACTCTAGTCCACCTCTGTCTTGGTGCTGACCTCAGTGGCAAAATGATATGTGTTCTGAGTGAAATCACCATAGCAATAATAAATTATCGTTATAGGCCTCAGGGGGGCAGCATGCTGCAGCGTAGTGGAAATTCAATGAGTCTCACAGAATTTTACATTTCTAGTAGCCAAGTTAAAGAAAAAAAAGTAAAAAAAAAGATCGGGGACTGGAGAAATGGCTCAGTGGTTAAGAGAACTGACTGCTCTTCCAGAGGACCTATGTTCAATTCTAAGCACCCACATGGCAGCTCACAGCTGTCTGTAACTCCAACTTCTGACACCCTCACACAGACATACATGCAGGCAAAACACCATAAAATAAAAATAGATACATTATTTTTCAGAAAGAAACAGATGAAATTAATTTCAGCAATGTATTTTATTTATTTGTCTAATCTTATCTATCTATCTGTCTTGGTTTTTCAAGACAGGGTTTCTCTGTATAGCCCCAACTGTCCTGGAACTTGCTCTGTAGACCAGGCTGGCCTCTAATTCAGAGATCTGCCTGCTTCTGCCTCCTGAGTGCTGGAATTAAAGGCATATGCCACCACCACCTGGCTTAAATATATTTTATTTTAATCTAACAAAGACTGTGTATCTAGTGTGGAAAAAATTGAGATGCTTTGCATCCTTTTTGCACACTATTTTCATATTTCACCCCTTTGGCACCTCTCATTCCGCTCAGATGGTCATAGTCCAAGCTCAGTTACTACCCTGCACGTGGGCAGTGGCTGTGGCATTAGAATGGCCTTAAAGACTTCAGCCATGCTCCTCATTAAATCTTCACCAACCCTCTGTATCAGATTTATCATTTATATATGATCGCATTTTTTTTTTCCTAGAAATGACCCTAAGACACAAAACTGTGATGGGAGATTCAGGCTGAAACCCAACTTTCCTAGTGGCCAGTGCAACCCCACCCCACAGGCAAGGGCATAGATACAGAGTCAAACAGAACTGCTTTGGAATCCTGTTTATGACATTTACGAGCTGACTTACCTCAGGCCTGTATTGTCACACTGACATTTGGTTCCATTGCATGAAAGATGGTGCTAATAAGAGCCCTGAGAGATTATTGTAGGATTAGGTGAGATAACGCATGCAAAGTGCGGCGAGTACCCATCGCGGCCAGTGCCCCTCAGAACAGGGTGGTTATTACCTTGACAACCAGCCTGAGCTCACTCCGTCTTCCACACAGCTTGCCAGGAGCTTTTTCTTCTTCTGCAACAAGGTTGATTCTTAATGTGTGACTTTTTACTGAGAACCAGCAACCTGGCTGGTTGTTCTGACTCCAAGGCCAGTCTTGTCCCTCTACACACTGATATTATCTTCCAACACCACGGTGTGACGGCACAACAACCCTCAAAGCAAGCCTGGAAATGTTTGAAGTCAGACTGCACAGTCCCATTGTGAGACCCCCCTCTCCAGAGTCATCCAGGCCTCGAGGCTCACAGGCATTCCTGTCACTTGATTCTGGGACTGTTTACCCCTTTGTCCCCTCTGAAACCTTCTGAGCAGAGGATGCAGAATGTCCCCAAGTAGGAGTTGAGTGTTCTTGCAGCCTCCTCTCTGCCTGCCACCAGTATCCTCACTTATCTGTAGTGTTGGTAACATGACCCATTGCCCCAGTGCCAGGCTTAATGCCCACAAGCCAGCAACAGAGTGTGTTTTACCACCCTGAAAGAAACACTTTAATAAAATATGTGGCTGGTCTATCAAACCCTCAAGTAGATATACTATGGTGTGTGTTCATCTGAACACTCTCTCCCAGTAGTGACTGTCCTGTCCCTCAGTGTATTTTAGCATATGTGCCTTCACAGAGAAATAGGGTTACTAAAGACAGGTCCACGAAAGATGGATAAATAAATAATGAATTAATTATAGTTTCAGTCACACATTCAACATATATCTGCTGAACCCTTGCCACAGCCAGGGCTTAGGAAGAGAGCTGGAACAAAGAAAAAGGACAGAATTGCTACTTTTGCGGTCCTCTGGAGGGGACTGGAGCTAGCAATCAGATATAGAATTACAAACTGTAGTGAGAGCTACACAAGAGAGGGACAGAGTGATGGGGAACAGGGTGCAGAGAGCTGATCTGGCTTGCCGGAGGGAGAGAAAGAAGGCTCTTCTCAGAGACCTACAAGCAAGCAGCTGAGGAGCACAGTCCCTGTGACGGACAGGAGTGTAGGGACTCATCTCAAAAGAAGGATCAAGTCAGTCATTCTGGTCTTGAATTAATTTACAAATGACAACATCCCCCCTGCCCCAACCCTCCAAGACAAGATTTCTCCATATAGCTCTGCCTGTCCTGAAACTTACTCTGAAGACCAGGCTGGCCTCGAACTCAGAGAGATCCACCTGCCTCTGCCTCCTGAGTGCTGGGACTAAAATTGTATGCTACCATTCCTGGCTAATGACAACATCTTAAACAAGGGGGGGGGAGGGGGAGATAGCTCAGGAGGTAAGAACACTTACTGTTTTTGTCAAAGATATGGGTCCGCAGCACCCATGTCAGACTGCTCACAACCATCTAGAACTCCTGGTCTGGTAGATCTGACACCCTCTTCTGCCTGTGTGGGCATCTACATGCATGTGGTGCACATATATATACATTCAGGCACACATATACACAGAAAATAAATACATCTTTTTTTTCCATTTTTTTTTTTTCGAGACAGGATTTCTCTGTAGTTTTGGAGCCTGTCCTGGAACTAGCTCTTGTAGACCAGGCTGGCCTCGAACTCAAAAAGATCTGCCTGCCTCTGCCTCCCAAGTGCTGCGATTAAAGTCGTGCGCTGCCCGGCTAAATAAATACATCTTTTTAATAAACGACTGCTTTGTTTTATGTTCATGAGTATCTCACCCACATGGAACTGGAGTTACCAATGACTATGAGCTGCCTGTGGGTGCTGGAAATGGAGCCTCTGCAACAACAGCCAATGCTGTGAACCACTGAGCCGTCTCTCCAGTCCCAACAACAATTACACAACTACTACCATGTCTCCTCCTCTTCCTAGATTTTAATTTTCACCAGGCGGTGGTGGCGCATGCCTTTAGTCCCAGCACTTAGGAGTCAAAGCCAGGGGGCTCTCTGTGAGTTTGATGCCATCCTCCTCCTCTCGCTAGGCCTCCTCGTCAGAGTGACATTGTCTTTAAATCCTGCTGGGCAATCCCTGACCTAATGCCCTGTGTAATGCCCAGGGAAGACAGGGAAATCTGGAAGTCCAACTACTTCCTTAAGATCATCTAGCTTTTGGATGATTGCCCAAAAGGCTTCATTGTGGGAGCAGACAATGTGGGCTCCAAGCAGATGCAGCAGATGCGCATGTCCCTGCGAGGGAAGGCTGTGGTGCTGATGGACAAGAACACCATGATACGGAAGGCCATCCGGGGGCATCTGGAAAACAACGCAGCTCTGGAGAAACTGCTGCCTCATATCCGGGGCAATGTGGGCTTTGTGTTCACCAAGGAGGACCTCAGTGAGATTAGGGAGATGCTGCTGGCCAATAAGGTGCCCGTTGCTGCCTGTGCTGGAACCATCGCCCCATGTGAGGTCACTGTGCCAGCCCAGAACACTGGTCTGGGGCCGGAGACGACCTGTTTTTTCCAGACTTTCCACGTCACCACTAGAATCACCAGGGGCACCCTTGAAATTCTGAGCGATGTGCAGCTGATAAAACAGGAGACAACTTAGGAGCCAGTGAAGCCGCACTGCTGGCCATGCTGGCCATTTCCCACTTCCGCTTTGGACTGATCACACAGCAGGTGTTTGAAAAGGGCAGCTTTTACAACCTGGAAGTGTTTGACATCACAGAGCAGGCTCTGAACTCTGCTTCCTAGAGGGCGGCCGAAATGTCGCCAGTGTTTGTCTGCAGATTGGCGACCCGACTGTTGGCCCAGCGCCGCACTCTATCCGCAGTGGATACAAGCGGGTTCTGGCTCTGTCTGTGGAGACTGCGTGCGCCTTTCCGCTCTTCTACATAGCGAGTTCCAGGGCAGTCGGGTACACGAGACTCCATCTCAAGAAAAGATTTTCATTTAGCCTTCTCTCCAGCCCCCTGCCTGTCCTGCCTTGACTCTTCCCTCCCCTCCTCTTGTCTCCTTTGCTTTCCCACTTTTTCTCCCTTTTCTTTGGAAGAAATCATGGGTTTGAGACAGATTGAACTGGAAATATCTTTTTAAACATTTATTTTGTTTATTATTAACATGTGTGAGTGTGTATATTCTATGTGTGGCATGTGAGTGTGGCACATGGTGGCAGGCTGTGTGTGTGTAGTCTGTACGGCATGTGTATGTGTAACGTATGTGTTTGATGTGCGTGGCTGTGTGCTATGTATGCTTGTGTATGGTATGAGCGCCACAGACAACTTCAAGGAGCCAGTCTTTAGTTTATCACCATCACGGGTTCCAGGGATTGAACTCAGGTCAACAGGCTTTTACAGAGATCAGTCTTTACCCACTAAGCTAGCTCATCAGTCTGGAAGTAACTTCGAGACACCTAAGAAGTATGAATTTTTTTTGGGGGGGGGGGGGGGGGGAGTATGGTCTCAGCCCAGTATATTCCCATCCGCAAGCATTGAGATTTCAGCTGAGTGTGTTTCAACAAAGTATGGTCAACAGAGAGGTCAAGCAAGAAGCCTGAAGATGCCCAGAGGGTCCAGGAAGTCAGAGATCATTGGTGACCATGGGAAAAGATGTTCTGCTGGGAGGCTGGAGTCAAAGAATGAATAGGAAGTTAAGAGATGGGGCAATGGGTGTAAGCAGCTCCCTTTAGAAGCTTGGTTTTCTATTAGAGCATGCAACTCGGCTGCTAACACCTTCGCATTAGAATTCACCGCAGCCAGTGTCATATTTCAATAGGAGGAAAGCCATCGGTTGTCAATGAAAACCCACATACTAAAGCGGAACTGTGCCCACCCCTCCCCGCAAAGCCGTGAAGCCCTGATTCTGGGAGATTGCTGTGTATATCACGGAGGCAACAAGACAAATGTTCTTCATTTGGGGGATGCACCTATAAACCTAAACAGCGTGATCTGTGTGTACAGATGGTTAGGGAGACAATGACTGATATGGGGCCTTTTTCAGCCTGCTCATCTACTAGGAGGAAGTGGTAGAAAGAGACGAATCACCATGATGGATGCTTGTATCAGAATTGGTGACTCACAACATGCATCAGCACCCAGGTCTCCCCACACTGCCGGTGACACTTCCAACTCTGCTGAGGCCACCGTAAAGCCAAGAGGCAGAGGCACATGACACTCAGTCCAAGACCTCCGTGGGAAGGGAGGTGGCTTGGGGGACTGGAACACATAGTAATGTCACGACTTTGACATTCTTTGCCAGAGCAGGCTATTACGTTAGCCTTTGTAGATCTCAAACCTCAGACATTTGACCCATTTGGAGACACCAATGTCATTTACTTGGCACTCAGTAGAAACCAACACACATGCTCAAATCTAACCCTAACTGTTGACATCTAAAACCTTCAGTCTGGAGGCCTGGGCTATAGAGTGCTTGCCTGGTATGCATGGAGGCCTGGGCCTCTCTGTGATGTCCTGAGCTTGATCCCTAGCGTCACAGAAAACCATAACTATTCATGTTAATGGAGGGAGGACTCTAAGACATTCAAGGTCATCCTCAGCTACATAGCCTGGACTGCATGACATCTGCCTCAAATGTGTGTGTGCACATTTCAGTGACAGTTCTCTGCCTTGTAATTTATCCTTTTTTTTCCCCTTGGAATAAGCAGATTCTGGAAAGTTGATTGATACACATGTTGGGAGAATAGAGAATGTCTGAAAACTTTTGTTTTTGTTGTTTTTTTCCAAGGCAGAATTTCTCTGTGTAGCCCTGACTATCCTAGCATTCACTATGTAGACCAGGTTGGCCTTGACCTCACAGAGATTGCTCCCTCTGTCAAGTGCTGGGATTAAAGGTATGTGCCACTATGCCTGGCATTAATGTCTGAAACTTTCATCAAGATAAGCATATCACAATCACCAGAGACGCCTCACCAAGAGCAAGAACACGGGTGATTCCTTAAAACCAATGCACACTTTTTGTTGTGGTTTGACGCAGGGTTTCTCTGTGTGGCAGTGGCTGTCCTGGAACTTGATCTGTACACCAGGCTGGCCTCGAACTCAGAGATCCACCTGCTTCTGCCTCCCAAGTAACAGCTCAGTATAAAGGCAGAGGCAGGAGGATCTCTGTGAGTCTGAGGCCAGCCTGGTCTACATATCAAGTTCTAGAGCAGCCAAGGCAACATGGTGAGACCTTGTCTCAAAACCAAACCAAACCCAAAACTTCACTTTGGACATACTTAAAATGTTCTACTTCCTCGACTGTGGCTTTCAGAGATGGGGTCCAGGTCTGAGTATCGGCTAGTGCCTGTTATCTATGAACAGACATCTGGTCCTTGCATCATCCCACTCCTCACTCAGGTTGCAAAAGACCCCAGGCTCCGGCGTATGGCATGATCACTGCCATTAATAACAAGGGTAATGACGCCAAGTGTGGCAGTGCATGCCTTTAGTCCCAGTACAGGGGTGTGTGTGTGTGTGTGTGTGTGTGTGTGTCAGAGGAAAGCAGATCTCTGAGAGTTCAAGGCCAACCTGGTCTACAGAGTGAGTTCCAGGATAGCCAGGGCTATGCAGAAAAACCCTGCCTCAAAACAATTAAGGATAATGACAGTACATTTGAAATTTGCTAAAAGTAGATCTTAAGTATTTTTACCACACACACAAAGAGATATGAGGTGGTAAATGTTAATTGGCTCGATTGTGGTAATAATGCATAGTTCAGGTATGTATATATACATACATATATATATATTTCAAAACATCATGTTGTACCACACACACATACACTTGTGAGCTTATGCTTTCTTTTGAGGCAGAATCTCCCTGTGTAGTTCCAAGTCCTGACCTCTGCCTCCAAACTGCCAGGATTGCAGGTGTGCACACCACCCCTGCTACACAGACAGCTTTGATTTGTCAATTGTGCTACAACATAACTGGCGTTGAGAAGGTATCTGGGTTTGGGTATTTCTGGAGGAGAATTGAGGGTACAGACCCACAAAGCAGGATGGCCGTGCGGACTGAATCAGACTACCCGGAGTGTTCTGGAAGAGTCAGTCCTTACCTGGGGCAGACAACAGCCCGGCAGGGACTAAAGTAGGGGGGCAGGGGGGTGGGCCGGGGCAGGACCCCCTGCCTGGAGAGTGAAACAATACAAATTACAATCACAAAACTCCCCCCTAGGGCTGCCAGCCCTAGTTTAGGAACTGAAGGAAAATAAGAAAGAAAAGGCTATTCTGCTTTCTGAGGTGTTTTTTTCTCAGGTATGGTGGATGCTTTCAGAAACCTGACTGGGCCTAAGGGATGAAGTGAGAGACGATGTGGGAAAGGGGGGCTTCAGGAAAAGCCGGCAAACAGCAGAGCCACAGCCCCCAGCGTGGCTTTGAGTCCTGGCTGGGAGAGAGAGAGAGAGAGGGAGAGAGAGAGAGAGAGAGAGAGAGAGAGAGAGAGAGAGAGCGAGGGGGGGGGGGGGGGGAGTTCATACTCCTGGGCTTTTCTACGCTGCGAGGAGGCCTTGGCTGCTCTGTTAGCGAAAGCCTTGGGAGCTCTTGGCCCTCTGTGCTGTAAGCCTTGGGCTCTGGTTTGAGTACATGGCCTCCAATGTCTTTTCATCTGTCCGGANGAGCCACAGCCCCCAGCGTGGCTTTGAGTCCTGGGGGGGGGGGAGAGAGAGAGAGGGAGAGAGAGAGAGAGAGAGAGAGAGAGAGAGAGAGAGAGCGCAAGAGGTGGGGGGGGGGTAGTTCTTCCTACTGGGCTTTTCTACGCTGCCAAGTGGCCTTGGCTGCTCTGTTAGCGAAAGCCTTGGGAGCTCTTGGCCCTCTGTGCTGTAAGCCTTGGGCTCTGGTTTGAGTACATGGCCTCCAATGTCTTTTCATCTGTCCGGACAACTGTGTGTTAGCATTTTAAGACAATGCGTTTACATTATCTCAGAACACTTATCACTCTCAGACTCAGTTCTGTCTTCCACCACGAGGGTTATGGGGCGAGAACTGAGACCCTCAGGCTTGACAGCGAATGCCTTTACCTGCTGAGTCATCTTGATGGCTTCGATTTTTTTTTTTTTTTTTTTTTTTTATGAGAGGCAATATAATCCAGTGTTTCCAGAGAAGATTCTGGAGCCAGCTGACCAGAGCTGAAATTCCAGCTCACCTATTAACCATCTTTGTGACCGTGGGCAGTTCCTAACCCCCTCTGTGCTTCAAGTTCCCTGTCTATAAAATAGTGTGATAATTGCATCTGCTTCGTTGGTTTTTGTAAAGATAAAGCAAGATCACACACAAAGGCCAGATCAACCCAGGTACTAGCAACACCTAGTAAGTGTGAGCCATTTCTTGTGGCGTTTGAGGGTTTGGTTTTTCGTTTCTTCCCAGCTCCCTTGGAGGGCCTGTCCTGAGTCTTTCTTGCAAGTTGATGGCTGCTCAGTCCTCACTCAGGTGGGGAGAGGCGGGTGGGCATCGGACCTGCCTCAGGGTCGATGAGCTGCCAGGGCCGAGAGTCCAGCACATCCTTTCTCTCCATTCCCATTCCTCTTTCCTCCCCACCCCCTTTTCCTCTTCCTATCTTTTCCTTTGGCTGTGTTTGAAGTCTGAGCCTGGAACATGCTCTACCACTGGGCTACACCCTCAGCTCCATCGTTTCTTATTTAAAACATACTTTGTCTTCTGTTTGGTTACACAAAGATAAAACTTAATAGAAAGCTAGATTGATGGTTTTACTCTTTGTTTACTTGTTTTCAAGATCATGTCTACCATTTTCTCAAGCTATTATTGATTAATTTATTTACTTAATTTTTGGTTTTGTTGGTTTTTGTTTTCTCTTGGTTTGATTTGATTTTTCGAGACAGGATTTCTCTGTGTAACAGCTCTGGCTGTCTTGGAACTAGCTCTGTAGACCAGGCTGGCCTTGAACTCACAGAAATCCACCTGCCTCTGCCCCCCAAGTGCTGGGACTAAAGGTGTACACCACCATCTTGTGACTTTGTTTTGCTTTTTGACTCAGGACCTCCCTGTTATGTAACCCTGGCTGTCCTAGAACTGGCTATAAAGACAGGCTGGTCTAAAACTCACAGAGATCTACCTCTGAGATTAGAGGTATATTCCACAACACTTGGTCCTCCAACTTTGTCTTTTCTTTTTCTTTCTTTCTTTCTTTCTTTCTTTCTTTCTTTCTTTCTTTCTTTCTTTCTTTCTTATTTATTTATTAAAGATTTCTGTCTCTTCCCCACCGCTGTCTCCCATTTCCCTCCCCCTCCCCCAATCAAATCCCCCTCCCTCGTCAGCCCAAAGAGCAATCAGGGTTCCCTGCCCTGTGGGAAGTCCAAGGACCACCCACCTCCATCCAGGTCTAGTAAGGTGAGCATCCAAACTGCCTAGGCTCCCACAAAGCCAATACGTGCAGTAGGATCAAAAACTCATTGCCATTGTTCTTGAGTTCTCAGTAGTCCTCATTGTCCGCTATGTTCAGCGAGACCGGTTTTATCCCGGGCTTTTTCAGACCCAGGCCAGCTGGCCTTGGTGAGTTCCTGATAGAGCATCTCCATTGTCTCAGTGTGTGGGTGCACCCCTCGCGGTCCTGAGTTCCTTGCCTCGTGCTCTCTCTCCTTCTGCTCCTGATTTGGACCTTGAGATTTCAGTCAGGTGCTCCAATGTGGGTCTCTTCTGTCTCTGCTTTCCCTTTTTTTTTTTTTTTTTTTTTTTTTTTTTTTTTGAGACACGAATAGCCCTGGAACTCGCTCTGTGGACCAGACTGACCTCGGGCTCAAGAGACCACGGGCCTCTGTCTCCCGGAGTGCTGGGATTAAAGGTGTGTCACCACAACCTGGCTTTCCAGATATTTTAAAAACAGAGATATGGACGCAGGTGTGAACACAATAGTCCCAAAAAGTCACT
The DNA here is from genome assembly GCF_014885135.2 of Alexandromys fortis. NCBI lineage: Eukaryota > Metazoa > Chordata > Mammalia > Rodentia > Cricetidae > Alexandromys > Alexandromys fortis. Next base: position 19,925,026 of record NW_026067902.1, read on the forward strand.
TTTTTTTTTTTTTTGGTTAAAAGTGTCCCATCTTCAGCGGCTTCTGAATTGCTTTTGTGACTTGGGCCAGTAAAATAGTGTCCGGGACTATTTTGTATATGGATTATGTAATGGAACAGAGGCAACCTGGGGCCAAGGGCCCCTTACCTCTCAGGAAGGGGTTGATTGATCTCTCCCAGTTGCATTTGAATTCATTCTAGCCTTTATCACAGGGATTTCTAGAAACAGAAAGATGGTCATGGGCACAGTAGGGAGGAAATTAGGTTTCTTCCGGCCCCTCCCCCATGTTTATCCAAACTGTAAACAATCCCCTTCCCTTTACCGATTTTTCTTCCCAACAGTGGTTTTGTGGACCTCGGTGCCTGTAACAGGGCAGGCTACTTCCATAAGTTCTGAGTTCTAGGGTAGGAAACAGAATCTCAAGACCACAATTTGGCTGCTATACTCATTGCTTCCTTGCTCGGACACTTCTCCTAGTCTCCTCAGTTGACGCAATAGCAGACAGACGTAAACACTAATTGTTGTACTGATACATTCGAAATAGCTTATGAAGTCCTGATACTTCTAATATAAATCTAAAACTAAAAGAGAGTGTTTGTTTGTTTATTATTTGAGGCGGAGTCTCATGTAGCCCAAGTTGGCTTTAAGCTAAGGATGTCCTCAAATTCCTCATCCTTTATGCCTCCATCCCCATGTCCTGGATTACAGGCTTATTACTACAGCCAGCCATATCACTACACTATTTTATTTATTTATTTATTTATTTATTTTGCATCTGAGTGTGTGTGGGCTCACATGACACAGCACACATGTAGAGGTCAGGGAACTTTGTGAAGACCACTTCCTTTTTCCCTCCTCTTCTACGGGGGATCTGGGAGTCAAACTCAGGTCATCATGCTTGCATGGCAAGGGGCGGTATCTGCTGAGCCGTCATCTCCCGTTTCTGTCGCTATGCTTATATATGAATAGCCTTTGGTCTTTACAAGATAAATTTTCCTTTGTGAGCCTCATTTTTAGCTCGGTCACTGTATATTTAATACTCCCCACCAGTCCTCTGCTTGATGTTTCTCTAATCATTTTGACAGTCTTAAATGAGTTTTTAAGACTGTCTATCAAAGTTAGATTAATCAAGTGTTCTTCAGAGAAACGGGCCCAGTCTGATATAGGTATATTAGAGAAAGACTTATCACAGCGAATCCGCTCATATGGTTATGGAGCCAAGAAGCCTCGAGATCTGGAGGAGCTAGAGACCCAGAAAACCAAAGTTCCAGTTCAAGTCCATAGTCTTGACAGGTAGACAAGGAGCTGGGTGTCTAAACTCGGGCCCGGGATAGAGGAGAGCTCTTGGGGTCTGAAAGCAGAAGTGCAAGTCTCTTCTTTGAGGGTGAGAGTGTCCTTCTGTCTTATTCTGGCCTTCTGCGGATTAGATCCAAGGCCCACCCACTCGCTGAAAGGCCACCTGCTACTCAGGCTGCCTATTTGAATGTTAAAGTCCTCCAAAGACACCCTGAGGAGCTACCCAGAATAACATTCAACCACTCAGTCAGGCTGACAGAAAATTAGGCAGAATTGAGTTTCTAAATTAGTCGTAAGAATGTTTGGCTAGGAAGCACGAAGTCCTGGGTTCAATCCCAAGTACCTGCCCCTTAAAAAAAAAAATCCCAGAAAGTAGAAGCAAGAAGACTTTGATGCTGTCCAGATCAACTGTCTATTCCACCTGCTAGTTCTGAAAGTCTGCACTGGAGCTGGTAAGCTCTCATACGAATGACTTTGATTCTCAGGCCAATGTCCATCTCCCAACGTTCCTAAGCCACTGGAGTCAGTGGCTGCTGAAACTAGCAGTCAAACTCCATTCTACAGAGACAGAATCTGACCCTGGCCACACAGATGTAGAGGGACCAGGGTGAACGTGGCTCTGCTGACTCAGCCCTCCACTCCCCTCGACTCTCCTGGAAATCCCCGGAGGACAAGGTTCACACCAAGAGGACGACGTTTTCTACTCTGTGGTCCATGGTTCATGGGCTGATTTGCACAGACATTCCAAGCCCCACAATCTCTCTGTGACTACTTCAGTAGGGTAAATCCTCAGATTTAGGATGGCAGAGAAGAGAGAGAAGAAGAAAGAGGTTCTTAGACGGGCTTACTATAATTTAAAACTTCAGGATGCTAGTTTTTCCATTTCTTGAGCCAACCAATGATGCTATTGGGATTATCAAAGCAAGAGAAAAATGTAATAGGAAAAATTGTGCAAACGAAAGAGGATACTTAAGATAGACACACAAAGCCAAGTGCAGGCACAAGCCTATTGCTCAGCTGTTTGGGAGGCTGCAGTAGGAGGAGTTTGAATACCCCTCCCCCAACAGCAAATTCCACTTCCTTTTTGCTGTTGTTAAAAGACATGATCTTACTATGTAGCCCCGGCTGGTCCGGAACTCACTATGTCAACTAGGCTGGCCTCTAATTCACAGAGATCTGCCTGTCTCTGCCACCAAGTAGTGAGATTAGAGGTGTTTGCCACCACTTGAAGAGAAACTGTCTGTGGACCTGTGAAAGGGTGGGGCGAGGCGTAAAAGAAAAAAAGAAGGCAGGTGCAGTGGCTCACAGGATTACAAGAATGAGGCAGGAGGATGACTGTGAGGCCAGCCTGGGCTACCTACCAGCTGAGGTGCAAACAAACTTCGGGGACAGAATGAAACCTTGTCTCAAACAAACAAATGAAATACCAAAACATAAAATAATGAGGAAAAAAAAGTCAAACTCAATTCCCAAGCAAAACAAGAAAATAAATAAATGAAAATAAAAAAGAAAGAAAATAAATGATAAATGTTTGAGGAAATAGATTTATTCAATAAGATTTATACACACACATATATATATATATATGTATGTATCTACATAGGTGTGTGTGTGTATTCATTGAAACGTCTTGTGTTACCTGATACTTAGAAGGCTGAGGCACAAGGATTATGAATTTGAGGCAGTTTGGGATGAAGATAAACTCCAGGCCAGGCTGGGATTACTCCATTAATATGTGCCATTTTAATCTTTTGTTGTTTTTTTAAGACTGGGTTTCTCTGTAGCTTTGGAGCCTGTCCTGGCACTAGCTCTTGTAGACCAGGCTGGCCTCGAACTCACAGAGATCCGCCTGCCTCTGCCTCCCGAGTGCTGGGATTAAAGGCGTGCGCCACCACTGCCCGGCTGTCATTTTAATCTTTTCATGGATTAGTTTAAAATTTTAATTAAAAAAAAAATACAAAGCAGCCAGACATAGTGGCATAAAGTCTTTCTTTATTCCCAGCACCTGGAAGGCAGAAGCAGACAGATCTCTGAGTTCAAGGCCACCTTGGTCTAATGGTGAGTTCTAGAACAGCCAGGCCTATGTAGAAAGACCCTGTCTCAAAAGCAAACAAGCAAAGAGTGTGTGAGCCTCCCAAAGGCTTGTCTTTCCTAAACCAGAAACTCCACCCTTGGAAAAGGGATTCTATAGCCAAATTGCAAATGTCCAGTTTTTTTCTTCCTTTATCTTTCTTTTATTTTACTAAAAGATTTAATTAGTATACAAAGTAGTAGGTTTCATTAATGCCATTAGCATACATAATTTGTTTCTTATTATTTGTGTGTGTGATCAAATGTGAGGTGTACACATGTGTGCATATATGGGCAGAGGCCAGGGACAGCCTTGAATCCTGTTTCTCAGGACCTGCCCATCAGACCTGCCTTTGTTTGCTTTAGAATCTCACAATACAGCCCTGGTGGTCTCAAACTCATGGCGCTTCACCTACCTCTGCCTCCCTGCCACAACACCTGTCTTTAAGACAGAGTCGCTCACATAGAAAAAGACAAAAGTGCCTGAGAAAATTGGGAAAATGGGGACTATGGGAAAGAGTAGAAGGGGAAGGCAGAGGAAGGGAGGGGAGGGGAGAAAATATATAGCTCAATAAAAACAATTTAAAAAATTACTACAAGAAAAAAAAAAAGAGTCTCTCGCTGGTTCACCAATTACACCAAGCTGGCTGGCCAGTGAGCTTAAGGAGCCTTCTCTGCCCACACCCCAGCCCCCAGCACCAGTCACTATGCCCAGCATCTTTTGTTGTTTTTGTTTTGTTTAAGACAGAGCATCACTATGTAGCTCTGGCTGTCCTAGAACTCACTATGCCTCCAGAGATGTGTTTGCCTCTGTCTTTCCAGTGTTGGCTTTAAAGGCATGCACCATTATGCCCGGCCCATGCCCAGATTTTTACATATGTGTTGGGATTGAATTTAGGTCTTCATATTTGCCCTAAAAGCCCTTTGGCCACTGAGCCATATCCCCAGTCCTCAATAATTTGTTTTGTTGATCCTCCTCCTCCCCTCCTTCCAATCCCCTTTCCTTCCATTTTTGCCCTTCTACCCACCAAAGTAGGGTGTATTTTACCGAAATGTGTAAGAGATATTAGTATATCTGAAAAAAACTTCATGGAGTAATCTTCCGAATTCAGTGTGGTTCTGAGTTTGTCCCATGTCTCTGACCCCTGAAGTTTATCACTCTTAAAGTGGGTCACTAGAATGAAGCTCTCTGGAACAATCAGGTGGGCTCCTTCCAGATCCCATATCCCAATAGCAGACATGACCCAGACAATCCAGCCTCATGATAAAAGTGTCTCCAGCCACCTGAGTAAAGTGTGACTTAGGGGAAAGGAGGAGGAAGGGGACATGGCTATAGCCACTCCAACCAAAGCCAGGTATAGGACAGAGTCGGCACAGGATGAACAAATTTGCTTTGTTGGTCCAAGGAAACACTAACTTCCTGTTTACATCTCAAGTGAAGGTTTCCAGAAGGCAAGGATCATGTGGATTAGGAAAAATAGAACCTAAGATTTTGTTACTTGACACATTAAAAAAAAATTAATCATATTGATTTATTTTGGTTTTTTTGAGGCAGGGACAGGGTCTGTCTACAAAGTCCTGGCTGTCCTGGAACCCACTATGCAGACCTGGCTGACTTCAAACTCACAGAAATCTGCCTGCCTCGCCGGGCGATGGTGGCGCACGCCTTTAATCCCAGCACTCGGGAGGCAGAGGCAGGTGGATCTCTGTGAGTTCGAGACCAGCCTGGTCTACAGAGCTAGTTCTAGGACAGGCTCCAAAGCCGCAGAGAAACCCTGTCTCGAAAAACCAAAAAAAAAAAAAAAAAAAAAAAAAAAAAAAAAAAAAAAAAAAAAAAAAAAAAATCTGCCTGCCTCTACCTGGAAAAAATGTTCAGGTTAAAAGTGTGGACCCCTGGAGTTGGAGTTACAGGCTATTGTGAATTGCCTGACTTGGGGGGGGGGGTCAGAGCCTCTTTTTTTTTTTAAAGTGGGGAGTTTTATTGAAAGAAAGGGAGTGGGGGAAGGAAAGGGGGAGGGAGGGAGGGAGGGAGGGAGGAGGGGAGGGAAGGAAGGAGGGAGGAGAGAGAGAGGCAAACACCTGCTTGCCTCTTCAGAAACAGCTTTAGATCCTCTTCTAAAGTGATATGTGTTCTTGATTTTCTTTCTTTTTTCCTTCCTTCTCCTTCCTTCCTTCCTTCCTTCCTTCCTTCCTTCCTTCCTTCCTTCCTTCCTTCCTTCCTTTTTCTTTTCTTGAGACAGAGTTCCTTTGTATAGCCCTGGCTGTCCTGGAACTCATGCTGTAGACCAAGCTGCCCTCAAACTCAGAGATCCGCCTGCCTCTGCCTCCCTAGTGCTGGGATTAAAGGTGTGCCTACCACCACCGCCCCAGCTGCAGTATGTGCTCTTAACCACTGAGCCATCTCTCCAGCCCTTGACTCATGTTTTAGTAGGTAGAATCTCATTAATGACAACTATGTTAGCAGTTCATTTTTATGTATTTGTTATCTCATTAGCTGCTGAAGAATCCAAGATGCTGGGGAGATTCATGAATAGGCTGTGTGTGGTGGTGCGTGCCTGCAGTTCCAACACTTAGAAGGCTAAAGCAGGAGGATTGCTCTGAGTTTGAGGTTAGTCTCTGCTACATTGTGAGAGGCCAGTAAGATCCATTCTGAGAGAGAGAGAGAGAGAGAGAGAGAGAGAGAGAGAGAGAGAGAGAGAGAGAGAGAGAGATGTGTCAACAGATTGTGAAATTGTCCCCTGGGGGCTGGTGTTCTTTGCTCTCTCTCTGTTTCCTGTTCCTTTAGGGTGGCAGCTGAAGCCCTTCCTCCTTTCTCAGCCATGCCTTCCTTGCCTTGATGGACTTCACCCTCCAAATGTGAGTCTGAGAGCCTAGCCGTTCCTTCTAGAATGGCTTTAAAAATCTGAGGAGACAACAGTCTAATCCTTGAACCTCGAAAATCTCATTTTCTTTTTGTTATTACTGTGTGTGTATCTGTGTGTGCACAATGCACGTGTGGGGATGCTCTCCCACAGTTCACAGCACACGTGTGTGGATGCTCCCCACAGTTCACAACACACGTGTGGGATGCTCTCCCACAGTTCACAGCACACGTGTGGGGATGCTCTCCACAGTTCACATGGAGATTCCACCTTGTGCCATCAGTTCTTCCTTTCTATTTTTTATTTATTTATTTTCTATTTCCCAGCACTCAAGAGGCAAGGGCAACAATATCTCTGTGGGTTCAAGACCAGTCTGGTCTACATAATGAATTCTAGGCCAGTCAAGGTTACAAAATGTAACTGTCTCAAAAATTAAAAATCCTAGGCCGAGCGGTGGTGGCGCACGCCTTTAATCCCAGCACTCGGGAGGCAGAGGCAGGCAGATCTCTGTGAGTTCGAGACCAGCCTGGTCTACAAGAGCTAGTTCTAGGACAGGCTCCAAAGATACAGAGAAACCCTGCCTCTGCCTCCCTAGTGCTGTGCTTAAAAGCGTGTGCCACCACCGCCCGGCTACAATTTTTCTTTTAAAATATTCTTATTTTTTGAGAACTTTGTGCAATGTGTTTTGATCATATTCACCCCCCAACATTCTCCAACTCTGCCCCAATCTACTTCCCTCTCCCTACCCATCCAACTCTGTTCTCTCTTTCTCAACCCAGTTGAATCCAGATTGTGCTGCCCAAATAATTATCGATGTGGAGCCTGCCCTGGAGCTTGGTAGATTTTTTAGGGATCATATACCAAAAAAAAAAAACAAAAAAAACCAAAAACCTGACTTTTCCTCTTGCAGCAGATATCAAATACCTGGAGCTTCTCCCATGGGGAACCTTATGTCCACCTCCCCCTCACCACGCTGGTGTGCTGGCTAGATTTCTGTCAACTGGACACAAGTTAAAGTCATTTGGAGAGAGGAATGCTCAGTTGAAAAGATGACTCCATGTGATGATCTAGTTGTAGGGCATTTTCTTAATTAGTGACCCATGGGGAGGACCTGACCTGACCCATTGTGGGTGATGCCATCCCTGGGCGGGTGGTCTTGGTTCTATAAGAAAGCCAAGTGAACAAGCCATGTGCACTAAGCCAGTAAGCACCACCCCTCTGCATCAGCTCCTGTCTCCAGGTTCCTGCCCTGTCTGAGTTCCCGTTCTACTCCTTCAATCATGGACTAAGATGTGGAAGTATGAGCCAAATACCTTTCCTCCCCAACGTCCTTTTGGTCGTGGTACTTGATCTCAGCAATAGTAACCCTAACTGAGACTTAAGCAGATCTTGTGCAAGCTGCCACGGTTGCTGCAGGTTCATAAGTGCATCTGCCCTGTGCTATCCCGGAAACACCACCACCTCGGCCTTTTAAAGTCTTTCTGCCTTGGCTCTTCCTTGACGATCCCTGAGCTTTGGGAGGAGGGATGCTGTGGACATCCTGCTTAGGACTGAACACTCTGCAATCCCTTCTCTGTACATTGACCAGTTGTAGATCTGTGTTGGTTGTTGTCTAATGCAAGAAAAGCCTTCTCTGATGAGGGCTGAGAGGCGCGTTAGTAGTGGGTGTAGAAATAAGTCATCTGGAGTTTAAAACTGTGCCCGTCAAGGAGACTAGGCTCTCCCCTGGGGCCTAGGAGCTCCCTAATCACAGGTTCCTGACCTTGATAATGGTGTCAGGTATGGGCTCCATCTGGAGGAAGTTGCTTTTATGTGGGTGCTGGAGATCTGAACTCAGATCCTCATGTTTGCACAGCGAGCGAGCCATCTCCCCGGTGTCCCCCACCCCTGCCACTTTTTAAAAGATATCTGTTTACATTTGGAAAGAGAATTTGCTTAAAAAACATAAAATTACAAAAAGGAAAGAAAACAAAACTAAAACCAAAGCAAAACCAACCAACCAAACAAGCAAACACTTTCTGGGGTATTTTGTACAGAGTATATAGGCAATAATAACATGGACCATAAACATTGGGGAGGTTACAGGGGTCCTGGCCATAAGTATATATATTCCACTCACAAGGAAATTTTGAGAAGCAAAGTGTACAGTTTAATATATATCACTATGGTTGGTAATTGTATGCACCAGCTTTATGTTTTTATTTGTTCTTGAGACAGGGTCTCACTGTGTAGCCCAGGCTGGCCTCAAACTCAGAGATGCAGCGGCCTCTGCCTCCCGAGTACAGACTCTAAAGGCGTGTGCCACCATGCCTGCCTTGCACTCAGTTTCAACTGTGCTCATCTGAAACACCATGATGAAATCAGGCAAAACCCACAATAGGTCACCCAAAGAGCAGAAATCTCAAAATATTCTTTCACAGATGTAGATGTGCAAAAAGAACATCTCTCTGTTTATTGGGGAAATTTCATAAGATCAGTGTTTCATAATCACCTTGGCAGACAAATTTGAAAACAAAAGCATATGATGTTTTAAAATAAATCACATAGGACTTATACCTCCAATGTTGGAATGTAAAGATGAAATATAATTGGGTGATGGTGGTGCTTGCCTCCCAGAACTTGAAAGGCAAAGGCAGGGAGTCTCTGTGAGTTCAAGGCCAGCCTGGTTGGTCTACAAGGCCAGTTCCAGAACAGCCAAGGCTACACAGAAAAATTCTGTCTTGAAAAACCAAAAATAAAGAAGTAAAAAAAGAAAGGAAGAAAAAGAAAAACAAAGAAAGAAATATATAGCATGGTGACCTGTAAAATATGCTGGCCATCAGTCAGGTGTCTACCTGCAGTGCTAACTAACTATCAGGAGATTCGGGCAGGAGACTTATTTGAAACCAGGTGTTCAAGACCAGTCTGTGTAATACACTGAAATCACCATCTTAAAAGACTAGAAAATAGGGCAGGAGAGATGTTTCAGTGGTTAAGAGTATCAGCTGCTCTTCCAGAGGACCTGGGTTCTACTCCCAGCACCCACAGGGCAGCTCACAGACATCTGTAATTCCAGTTCCAGGAGGTACAATGCCCTCTCCCAGACTCTGTGAGCACTGTGTGTACGTGCTGCACCAAGCAGGTAAAACATCTAAATAAATAAATAGAACAGAAAATAAAAGCTGTGGCGAGGAGGCAGGGAGACGACGGGAACAAACAAAAAACTTTACGATCACTCCCCTTCGGAGAAAGTGTAAGAATAGATTGTAATCAATCACCTGGGGGCGACCACCAGCGCTGCTTCCAGTCAGTAATTAGCTGTATTTGGAAGTCCCGCAGCAGAGTGGAATAGCCGCTTTTTCCTGTTAGGGCAGGGTTCTCTTCGGAAAGTACGTTTACGTTCATTTTCCGCGTGGCGTGCTCCTCCGGCCATTCCTCTGGTTTGACACACAGGGACGTGAGCCTTCTCTGTTAGACTTCCCTTTCTTCTGGGCTAGGCTGCTGTGTTGTGGGGAAGCAGAAATGTGTTCCGCGTGCGCTCCACTTGTACGCAGACCACAAATTTGGCGTAAACAGTGCCCGCGATGGAAGTGAGCTGCCACGCCTAAGGGTTTTCTTATCCTACTGGGTGCAAGAAGGATCTCCAAGCTATTCAGTAGCTTTGCTGACTTCTGTGGGCAAATGTGGCTTTAATTCATTAAAAAGTCTCTGGAATTTCACCAGCCAAAGGAATGCCAACCCAGAGACAGGACACGTTTTTAAACTGATGTTTTTCCCATTGCCGTGTCGTGTGGTTAATCCAGTCATCTGAATTTCCTATCAAAAGCATTGGGCTGGGTGCGGGGGTGGGGGAGGACAGACACATGTTTGTTAGTAACTTAAAATTCATCTTTAGGATCCTTGTTTGCACCGCACCTAATTTCAAATACGCCATCATAGTCTGGGGTTCAAGAGGCAGACTTACATTTTCTTCTGCAGAGTCTATACATATTCAAATGAGTGCTTATCAAGGGTTTGGATTCTTTCGGCCATTAACCAAGTCCTAAACAAGCAATTAAGTCAGGGAACTTACAGCTGGGCAGTGGTGCCCCATGCCTTTAATCCCAGCACTCAGGAAGGCAGAGGCAGGAGGATCTCTGTAAGTTTCAGACCAGCTAGGGCTATACAATGATACGCCAAAGAACTTTCATATCCAACAATTTGGTTGTGCCTTCTTTGTGTGTGTGCGTGTGTGTGAAGGCCAGAGGTAGACTTTAGGTGTCACCCTCAGGGTGTCATCCGCCTGCTCCTTGACAGGAACTCACCAGTTAGGCTACACAGGCCAGTCTGTGAGCTCCCGGGTTCCTCCCGTCTTCCTCCTCCCCAGCACTAGATTTTGAGTGCTCCACCATGTCCAGTTTTATTTTTATGTATATGTGTGTCCTGCCTGCCTGTATGTCTGTGTACCATGTAGGTGTAGTTCCTATGGGCTGGGTGTGATGGTGCACCTCTTTAATCCCAGAATTCAGAAAGCAAAGGCAGGTGGATCTCTATGAGTTTAGGACCTGCCAGGGTTGCATAGAGTTCCAGGTAAGTCAAGGCTGCATAGTAAAAGCCTGTCTTAAACAAATCAAATTCTTTCAAAAAAAAAGTTATTTTTATTTTATGTGCATTGGTGTGTATGTCTGTGTGAGGGGATTGGGCAGCCTGAAACTAGAGCTACAGACAATTGTAAGGTGCCATGTGGGTGCTGGGAATAGAACCAGATCTTCTGGAAGAGCAGTCAGTGCTCTTAACTGCAGAAACATCTCTCCTGTAAAACCCTGTCTTAAAAAAAGAAAGAGGAGAGAGAGGAGAGAGGGAGAGAGAGAGATTGAGAGATTGGGCTCTCTGATACATTGTGAGGTCCTTCCTTCTTTCCTTCCTTCCTTCCTTCCTTCCTTCCTTCCTTCCTTCCTTCCTTCCTTCCTTCCTTTCCTTTTCATTTTTTCAAGAACAGAGTTTCCTGGAATTCACTCTGTAGATCCGGCTGGCCTCGAACATGGAGATCTGCCTGCTTCTGCCCCCCAAGTGCTGGGATTAAAGGTGTACATCACCACCCAGCTTTGATTTCCACTGTAACATTTGCAAACACCACCACAAATTAAAATATGTATGTGACCACATAACTATAGAAAACTTAATTACATACTTCCCAGAAGTAGAGAGGGAGAGAGAAAAGTTCGTAAACACCATATACAGTCCAGATTGTTCTCTTGACTCCAGGGCAGTATGTACCCCACCTCATGGTTAGTGCCATAAAGAATCTGCATCTTGAGAAAATCAAATAGTCTAAGGACCCTCACCAGCATTAAACTACCCTGGTGCTTCAGACCTTGGAGTATAAAAATGAGTTTTTGGTAAAACAAGGACCCATACATCTTCAGACATGACCTAGACTTGCATTTGAGAAGTCTTTGAGATGCAGTCACCTAATGCTTGAGATCCTAGCAGCTCATTTTATTCTTCAAAAGGAAAAGAGGGTTGAGGTGGAGAGATGGCTCAGCAGTTAACAGCACACACTGCTCTTGCAGAGGTCCTGAGTTCAGTTCCCAGCACTCAGCTAAGAAACTCATAATTGTTTATAACTACAGTTTCAGTGACTGGATGCCTTTGGTCTCTGCAGGCACACCTGTGCACACTTACACATATAGACACACTTGTACTTTAAAAATAAATATTTGGGGCTGGAGAGAAGGCTCAGAGATTAAGAGCACAGGCTGCTCTATCAGAGGTCCTGAGTTCAATTCCCAGCGCCCACCTGATGGCTCACAACCATCTGTAATGTGATCTGGTGCCCTCTATGTCAGAACACTGTATATATATAAATCTTTTAAAAAATAAGAAGAAGAGCTATAAGAAAGAATGCCAAAAACAGAACAATCCTTACCATTTCTTGGTTGGTACGCAGGGCTGTGAGAACATTTCATTCACAGAAGAGCGTTTATAAATAAATAAATAAATAAATATTTAAAAAGAAAGCTAGGTGTGACGATTTATTTGATCCTATAATTTCAATACTTGGGAGACTGAAAATTGTCATGAGTTTGAACCAGCCTGAGCTAGAATGAGATCCTACCTATTTGGGATACTGAGCCAGCTGGGAGAATTGCCCCAGTTCAGGGGTTCACAGCAAGGCCCAGTCTCTTTTTGGAGAGAAAGATAAACTTAAAGTATAACTCCAGTATTCTGGAGGCAGAACCATAAAGATCAGCACAAGTTTGAAGCAGCCCATACTACAGGGTTGGAACCTGTTTTACACACACACACATACACACACACACACACACACAAAACAAAAGCAGAAACAAAAATTTAAAAAGGGGATGGACTACAGGAAGAGACATAAAAAAGCACTAAGAACTGTGGGCAAATGGCCCAGCCCGGCATTTCTCCTTCAGTGAGAACAATTCTAGAGCTCCGATGTAGGCTTGTTTTTCAAATAATGATAAACATGAAGCTGAGAACACTTATGCAGCAGGGTGAGGTAATGCATCCCTGTTATCCCAGCACTAGGGACTCAGAGGCAGCAGAACCAGCTCAAGGTCACCCTTGAAGCCAGCCTGGGCTATGGAAGATGCTCGCTCTAAAAAGCAACCAATGGACTAAACAACAGAAATGCTGATATGTATTCCGTCATGAACACGGCAGGGTCTAACGTCAGTGCTATTTTAGCATCTGTAAAGTGGCACAGACATGTTGGTACCACCCATAGATGACAGTCAATATTCAGAAAACAGGAATTTACTAACTTCTCAGAAATGTGTAAAAATGATGTAACTTTCTCTGCAATTTACCCCTTTGATTATTTTTGGGTTCCCTAAGGGGTCCTGAGAACCCCAGCTAAAAACGATTGACCCTAAACCTTAACTAAGTAAAATGTGCAACGTTCTAGATCTTTCTTCAAGATTACGTGATTCTCTGCTTCTGTGCTAAGGCCAGGAGAGGACCTGTTCTGTGAGTTTGGATAATTGGTACAGCAGGCTGGGTGATTAAGGAGGTGCCCAGGTCTCCCACAGAAACCCAGAGCCAAGGCGGCCTCCAAAGATGCCTGAGAGCCTCTCCTGGCATGATGCGGTTCACACCTGGATCCTCCCCTCTCCATCTCACTGTAGGGTTGCTGTGCAGCCTCCTCTACGTCCTCAGACCCTCCTCTCCACATTCCATGGCATGATGTGTCTTCCAGGCCACACAGGAAGGACCCCGAAGATACAGCTTGCCCCTTGAGAGGAGGAGAGGAGCTCCCTTGATGCAAGAACCTCCCTGTTTGTTAGATTCCTGGCCGTGTGGAGACCCCCCAGAGCAAAAAGGACCCAGCCACTCATTCTGTCACCCCCTCTACCCACCCTCTGGCTGGAAAGGGCTGAAATGTCCTGGAGTTGCTAAGCAACAGGACAGAATTCAATTATGACTGTACCCAGAGAATTGCTACCCCCTCAGTATTGCACAGTGTGTAAGCTAATGCAGCACTTTCCTTGGCGGTCTAGAAAGGGGGTGGAAAAGAGACACGATTTCTGAAGTGGCCTAAGGGAGTCAAAACAGGCTGACCACGGAGGCCAGGCTCATTGTACAAAGTAGGTTGGAACGGTCTCCACCTCAGGCACACTGATCTTCACCACACCAGGACCTGCCAAAACCTAAGATTTTGTTTTAAAAGCAGGGGAAGGCCACCAAGTCTGATGACCTTAGTTTAATTCTCAGGAGAGCTGACTCAGTCATTAAGAGCACTTGTTCTTGCAGAGGATCCAGGTTCAAATCCCAGAACTTAATCGGCAGCTCACAACCACCTGTAATTTCAATTCCAGGAAATCTAACACCTTCTTCTGACCTCAAAGGGCATCAGGCATACACATGGTACACAGACATACATGTGAGCAAAACACTCATGCACATAATAAAATAAAATAATAAAATAAAATAAATAAAGGTGGTGGCGCACACCTTTAATCCCAGAACTCGGGAGGCAGAGGCAGCCAGATTTCTGTGAGTTCAAGGCCAGCCTGGTCTACAGAGTGAGTTCCAGGACAGTCTTGAAAAATAACAGCAACAACAACAACAACAACATAATAATAACAGTAGTAATAAAAACAAAATTCAAGAATGCTAAGAAGCCAAGAAAATACAGCACAGGATTTTTGATTTTTTTTTTTAAGTTGTAACAGTCATTTTTTCAGACAATTGGAAAACTTGAATATGGCTTACATAGTGCTGATGTTTTGGGTGCGATGTCTTAACTTTGATGACAGCAGTGAGTTATGCAGCAAAATGTCCTTTTCCTGATGGGGGGCCATGCTAGAGTTTTGGGGGCCTTAGCACCAGAGTAAAGGTTTAACAAAACATACACATTCAAAGAGGGAAAACAAAGTGTCCAATGCTAACAGGAGAATCTGGGTTACGGTGCTCATTGTACTATTTTTATAATGTTCCTGTAGATTTGAACATTTTCAAAAAAAAGGGGGGGGGAGCTCAAGGTTTGGCACAACTAGCCAGTCAGGATAAATCCGTCTCCGGATGTGTGAGCTGATTCTTATTCCTGCATGAGAATGGGCAGAGCCGTGGAAGGAGACGTTTCTGGCGTGGACTTAAGAAGCTGGGGCCTCCCTTCTTCTGCCCTGCCTTCCAAAGGGTATACACAGTGTTCCCAGACACACAGAGATCTCCTGCATGGGCATCACGCTCTCCACTGTGGGAGGAAAATGTCTGGGCCCACCCCGCCGGGTCATCAACCAAGTTCCCAGCCTGGCTTTTCCATGTCACCTCTGAGGAAGGTAAAAGGCCTGGGGCAGGAAGAATACTCTCAGTCCTCAGACTTGCTGGAGACAGCATTCTGACTGAGAAGGGGGTGAGTTTCGTCTTCTGGGAGACTCACCTGTACTGGGGTGCCAGTTGCTCACCGCAGCACTTACTAATCCCTTCTCTGCAGACATCAGCCACTTATTTGGATACATTTCACCTTTCACCTCTTTTTAAAGAAACTATTTTTCAGGGCTGGAGAGATGTCTTAGCAGTTAAGAGCACTGACTGATCTTCCAGAAGTCCTGGGTTCAGTTCTCAGCACCCACATGGCAATTCCCAACTCTAGTTCCAAGGGATCCAACAGACACACACAGACACACATGCAGGCAAAACACCAAAGCACGTAAATACAAATCAATTTAGAAGAAAATATTTTTATTCTTTCTTTTTTTTATTCTTTCTTTCTTTCTCTCTTTCTTTCTTTCTGTGTGGCAAACAGAGAGGGAGGGAGAGACACACACAGAGAGACAGAGAGAGACCAAGACAGAGAGAAAGGAGCTTACAGGTGCTTGCAGTGACGGATCCCTGGAGTTGGAGTTACAGGTGATTGTGAGCTCCCCCAATGTGGGTACTGGGAACCAAACTTGAGTCTGCTGCAAGAGCCTGCAACCTTCTTAACTGTGTTCTCCTTAGTCCCAGTCACTCTTCATGATAGCGGTTGAATTGTTTCTTCCACTTGTAGGGCAACAGGCTCAGAGAGGGTTTAAAGTCTTTGTGACTGCCTCCTGAGCAAGAGTCTGGATCCAGGACCTCCTGACTCCTGACTTCTCACAACACTGCTTCTCTGGATTGTGGTGTGTGTGTGTGTGCGTGTGTGTGTGTGCGTGTGTGTGTGCACAGAGCTTGATACTACGCAAAACTCCCCCCCCCAAGGTGGTCGGCCAGCCCTCAGCAGTTAGTGAAAGTGAGAAGACTGAGCTCAGAGAAGAGGCTCGTGGCAGATTCTGAGTCGGGACACGAGAATTTGCTCCCTCTGCGACCTTTATTACCACTGGGACTCCCCCCATAACCACGGTCCGTGACAGATAAAACCCTCAGGGAAGGCTGGGTGGGTTATAAATGTGCACACAGCCCTCTTTGACTTCTCTTTTAGGGACATGGGTTGCTTTCTAAAAGCGCTCCTTTTGGGGAATTCCTGTGGTCACCCTTTGACTCCTGGGCATCTCTCTTAGTCTCACCTCTCATGACAAGCATGCCGCACATGGCCACGTCCCTGCTGGTCCCTGCTGTCACAGCTTCCCTCCCGAGGGTCTGAAAACTCAGGAGACCATCACGTCTAGGCCAGGTCTTTCCATTCTGGGCCCCAAATTTCTTAGTGGGAGGAGGAACACTTTCACTTCCTTCCAGCTAGCATTTCTTTTTTTCCCTTCCTTCCTTCCTTCCTTCCTTCCTTCCTTCCTTCTTCCTTCCTTTTTTTTTTTTTGTTTGTTTTTTGAGACAGGGTTTCTCTGCGTTGTTACTGGGTGTCTTGGAATTTGCTTTGTAGGCCAGGCTGGCCTCCAACTCACTGAGATTGCCTCTGTCTCCCAAGTGCTGGGATTAAAGAAGTGTGCCACCACCATCCAGCTAGTACATGGGATGTTTAAGGCTCTATTGCCTCTTCATTGAGGGTGGTGACTCACATCTATATCCCAGCATATGGACGGCTGAGGCAGGAGGCCTTCTGGGAGTTGGAACCTAGCCAGGACTACATAGTAAGTTCTAGAACAACATGGGCTACAGAGTGAGACCTTACCTCAAAAAAAAAAAAAAAAAAAAAAAAAGCCAAACCAAATGGAAAGCAATAATAATAACACCTATTGCCTATAATACTCTAGCAGAGGTAGCAAGGCCAGCTAATCTCCTCCAGGGCTGAGAAAGGCCATAGTCAGGTGAACGTTTTAGGCATGTTCCTGTCCCTAGACAGTGTTTAGGTCCATCCATCTGCAAGCTGGCAGCGAGGCAGGGGCTGTTATAACAGGTCTGGGGATATCACCTGGCTCCTGGCAGGAACACCTCACTAAAGAGCCCCCCTTTTATTTTTCTGCTCCCCAGACCTCCACATCTCAAAATCAAGGCTGCCACAGCCTTCCTTCTATAAGGTTACAGGACCCTGGATGACCTGGCTTGGCCTTGGTCCTCCTTATGCCCCCTACCTACGATGACAGAATCAGGGCTGATCCCACAATGCTCCTGGCCTTGGTGGGGACTGTTCTGCTGGACCAGGCAGAAGGGAGCTGAAGAACTGGGGAGCGGCCTTACTAGAGAACAGGCTTCCTGCCCGGTGGCAGTGGCGAAGGCCCTTGCAGAGGCCCTGAGTTCCATTCCCACATCTGGGCTTGGGAGGCTTACAGCTGCTTACAACTCCAGTGGCTCCAGTACCCTGCTCTGGACTCCTAAGGGACCAGCACACATGTGCACATACGTATATGTTGATGTGCTCTTTCACATAAATACAAATAAAATGTTTAAAAATCTGAAGGAGGACTGTGGTGACACACACCTTTGATCTCGGCACTCAGGAGATCTCCATGAGTTCAAGGCCTGGTCTACAAAGTGAGTTCCAGGGCAGCCAGGACTACACAAAGAAACCTGTCTCAACACCACCACCCTCCAGCAAAAACAAAAACAAAAACAAAAACAAAAAAAAAGAAGCAAACAAATAAACAAGAGCTTTGGAGATGAATAAAGACTTCAGGATCTGAGTTTGAATCCCCTCTGCCCATCCACTGCTGAACACAGTAACTCATGTGCTCCTCTGAGGAGACAGGAGGCGACAACAGGAGAATCTCCAGAAGCTTAAAGGTCATCTGGCCTGGCGTCCACAGTGACAAAACAGCAAGGACCCTGTCTCAACACTGGAGAAAGGCAAGGACACACTCAAGGCTGCCCTCTCATTGCCAAGGCTTTGCTATGGTATGCATGCCCTCCCCCACCTAATTAAATATTTAAGAAACAAAAGCCACAAAGGCTGGGGATGCCCCTCACTGGTAGAGCGCCTGCCTAGCATGAGCAAAGAAAGGCCATCCTAGGAGCCTGGTTCCTCTGGTGACTGAATCACCTAGAAGTGAGGGTTCTATATTCTGCCAGGAAGGTGGGTGCCTTTCTGGCTTCCTGCAGGGTTCAGTATGGTGTATCTTCCTGAACCCAGGGGAAAAGACCTGAGAGCTTAAGGTGATTTCTTTGCAGCAGCTTCAGACAGGCAGAGAAATGGACAGGTTCTGGGACTTGGAAGTGGAGTCAGGCCCAGACTCAGGTGACCCTACAGAAGTTAACGCTCATCCCCATGCGTCCAGGGAACCTGAGTTGTTGTGAGCGGAGTTACTTTTGAGGGGCCCTATTTCTCCAAGGAGCCAACTTATAGCATAGGGTTTTTCTCTGTGGGATCACAACTGACCCAGGGAAAGGCAAGAATTCTAAAGAAACCTGAAAGAAGTAGTTTTAGCATCCAGTCCTGAAAAGTCCTCATGATGTGAGCCCACAGCACCCTCCAGCTCTGGCCTGGGCACCCAGGGTAAGCCCCTTCCCACTAGAGCCAGCGGGGCCTCACAACTCTCCATCATTTCCTTGTGGACCTTTTTTAAGAAGTCCAGCAGATGCTGTTTGTCTTGTTCTCCCCGCTCTTACTACCTCACTTCTACATCACAGCCGTCCACCTCTGGCCATCAGGATCCCCTTTCTGCCAGGTTGTCAAGAACCGATACGCTAATCCTATCAAGGACCTCATTTGGCCTTCCCCCTTCCCCTTTAGAGGCTGTTGCTGGCCAGTTAGGCTGGGCTTATTCTTTCCAAATAAGAGTGGAGAAATCTGCCCCTGTCTGCAAGCCCATCAGCCCTTCATGCAATCCTGGCTTTCTAACCTTTCTCCTCTCGACTCCCACCTTCCACAAACTTTCTAGACCTCCCGGTGTGGTCGGTTGGCCCATGTGTCTGTGTGTCTGCCCTTTCTTCCCTCCTACCTGGGAGGCATGTATACCTAGGGTGGACTCTTTGAGTGGGCTGCTCGATCCCTACATCTGTAAAATACGATGTAGACACTTTAGAGAACTGAACCCCTCAGTATTAAGTGGAATGAAGCGGAGCCAGCATCGGGACCTTGCATTCTCTGGGCTTCCTAGGTTGCCTGTGCTCAGTGGCCCTAGCTAGGTGACTAATGAGGTGACACCCCAAGTGAGAAAGAGCAGGGAGCGGGATAGGAGGACTCCTGAGGCCCTCGAGGCTCCTAGGACTTAGTGACAGTATCTTCTTGTAATCCTCAGCTCTCCCCTTGTTCACACATTGCCTTCTTCCTGTTTGAAAATGCTGGGGTAGGGATGTTAGCTTCTCCACTAAGGGGTCTTCCTAGCACGCATGGTGGTAGGCATCTGTAATTCAGGCTGCTCCAGAGGCTGAGACATCAGGATTGTAAGTCCAACCTAGGTATAGTAAGAACTCTCCCCACGCCAACACAAAATAAAAAAGTATAGCCGGGCCACCATACCTTAAAAAGAAAATTAAGCCAGGCAATGTTGGCCATGCCTTTAATCCCAGCTCTCAGGGAGGCAGGGGCAGGCGGATCTCTGTGAGTTCAAGGCCAGTCTGGTTTAATCTACAGAGTGAGTTCCAGGACAGTCAGAGGGATACACAGAGAAACCCTGTATTGAAAAAAAAAAAATTAGCCTGCATGGTGGCCCACACCTTTAATTCCCTTACTCGGAGACGTGAGGCAAGTGGATCTCTGAGTTCGAGGCCAGTCTAGTCTACGTATCAAGTTCTAGGGCAGCCAAGGCTACATAGAGACAGAAGTCTGTCTCAAAAAACCAAAAACCTAAAAACCAAACCAACCAAAATTTAAAAAAACAAAACAAAACAAAACAAAAAACCCAAATCAAAACCAAACCAAAATTAAAAAGATAAAACCACCAAAACCAAAGCCAGAAAACAAAACCACAAAGTCTCCAAAGTCTCCCTGCCTGCCCTAAGACAATGCAGAGCCCACGCCTCCTGTTCATCCCCCCCCCTTCTTCTCTGCCTCACTTCACCTCTAATCCTGGGTGTTTGTATGCATCTGTGTGTGTATTGGTACCCAGAGCTCAGAGCTGCTGGATCCCCTGGGAGCAGGAGTTCCAGGCAGCTGTGCGCACCAGAGGTGAGTGCTGAGATGTGAGCTCCAGTCCTAGATTTACCCTCTGAACCACCTCTCCAGCCCTCATTCCAGGTACCTATGTGTGCTTTGTACCTGAGGGCACACTGTATAGCTCAGGCTGGTCTGGACTTCCTGTATGTACCAGGCTGACCACAAACTCTGCACCCCTTCCACTCCCGGGGTTCTTGGATTAAGAGGTGTGTACACTCCCCTCTTCTGGCTGATGTCATTCTTGACCAGCCTTGCCTTTTAAAATGGCATCTTAGAAACTTGAGTGTGTGAGCCTTTTAGAAGTCCCAAAAGGCTCCATCTTTAATTTAAGGCCCCTGTGTGACAGAGGCCACTGGCCACTGGACCTACGTAAGTAGGTTTAGTTAGGTCTTACTGCTCCTAACTGAAAGCTTCCTCTTTTGATCTGGGGGGGGGCAAGCATGTAGGGGTCTCCTCCCCACCCCCGCAACCATGGGAACTGAGGGCAATCGCAGAAAACACTCACTTTGTATACAAAACAGCTTTATTAAAAGTCAGTCCTTACAAAGATTCTATCAATATATACACATTTAACTGGGCATAGAAGCTCATGCCTTTAATTCCAGCACTCAGGAGGCAAAGGCAAGCAGATCTCTGGGTTTGAAACCAGCCTGATCCACAAAGTGAATTCCAGGACAGCCAGGGCTACACAGAGAAACGTATGTATATATGTATGTATGTATGTATATATACACACACATTTTAAATAAATGCATTAGACAAGTGACAGCCAGATACACAGGCCAAGACACAATCTCAAAGGCTTTGTAGGGAAAAGAGGTTTATTGAAGATGCTCCAAGAGCCCTAGGAAGAGGTCAGGCGCACGTCTTTGGATGCTTGAAGGGCTGGATCTTAGAGCTGTGAGGTAAGGGCCCTACTTTCAGTTTTTCTTTCCTTGGGAAAATGAAAAATGTGTAGGAAAGTGTAGGAAATTCAAAGTCTGGAGTAGAAAGGCTCAAAATTCATGTCTAAGGCACCACAGCTCGCTCCAGTCCCGAGGTCCATGGGGTGAGCAAACGGGAGTCAGAACCATTGGTCCCAGGCGTGATCATGTGCTCGGCTGGTCCCACCTTTGGGATTTGGCCACAGGTTACGTTCCGATGGACCAGGTGAACGGCACAGGCCCAGCAGCAAGGGGTCTGGAGGCAGTCTTTAGATCAAACATATGGCTTGAGTAACATACTTGTGTCTGGCCCTACCGCTGGACAAGGACAGCCTGAGTCCCAGCCACTGAGATATGGAGACATCTAGAGAAACTGGCAAGCCCCAGAGCCAGAGGATTCTCTGAAAGGTACCTCGAAGCCGATGTCATTAAAACCAAACTCCAAAAGTTGCCGGCTCACTACTGTCACTGGCGACAGGCTTCCCTGGTGACATTGGGCAGTGGGTACGCAAAGAGGGAGAAGTCCAGGATATACTTAGGCAGCACATCCTGAAGCAGGGCTCGCGGGACATTGCACAGGTGGTAATGCAGACTTTCCGGGCTAGCCGGCCGGTACCAGGCCTGGCGAGCTGGGAACCGGACATGGGGTGGGGCTCGCACCCACTCGAGCACCTGGTTGGCATCAGCCTCCAGCCTCTCATAAGAACCCACAAAGTCGTAGTGCACAGCACATGGTTGGCACAGGTGGTACACAGGCATCCAGTGCTCATTCATATGATCAGGATCCTCATCCACCAGGTATCTCAGGAACTCTGGGAAGGTGACATCGTCCCCTGCAGGACTGGGGCCAGCTCCAGCCCTGTAGCGCCTGACAATTTCAGCTCCATAGCGCTGCTGATATTCTCGGATTTCCCCAAACTTGTTGCGGTAAGCAGACAGGAGGCGTTCCAAGGGGTCTCGCACAAACAGGAACTTGAAGTAATGCTGCAGACGATAGCGAATCTCCTCAGGCCGCAGGTCTGCCAGAAACACCAGGTCACTGCGGTGGTCCATCTTGAGGCGGACGTCCACGTTGTCCAGGACGCCCGCCAGCACCTTCAGCACGCGCTTCCAGTTAGAGCAGGCCACTTTGGGGACGTAGCAGTAGAGAAAGCGGTAGCGGTCACTTACGAGGATGTGGCGCAGTAGGGTGCGCCGCTGTCCCACCGGCAGGTCCCAGGGGTCCCGGGGCATGCCCGGTTGTCCGCACACCGCCCTCAAGGTCCGGTTTCGGACGTCCTCCCGCACTTGCAAGTCCGAGTCCCCAGCATCCAAGGATAGGCCTCCAGGCTTGGGAGCTGTCCCACGCCAGGCCGCGCCTTTGTGACTGGAAGGGTGGAGGGGAAGGGGTTTCATCTCCGATAGGATGCCCCGCTCGATCATGAGCAGTAGCCCGCTGGAGGCCACGATCACGGCAAACATCAGCATGGACGGCAGCAGCAGGGGTGGCCCCCCGAGCCCAGCACGGGCCCTACTCAATGGGGCCCGCCTCGGCGTGCGGCCCAGGGGCTCGGCGCCTTTTGGGGCCGCCAGTGGGGTCAGAGGGCGAGGAAACATGGTGATCCAGGCAGACTTCGCCGATCTCGGGACTGCTGGGGAGGCGACTGCAGTTGGAGGCTGGAGATCTCGGGGGCGGGAGGGTTAGTGGGTGGCCGGCTCCCGGGTGCAGCTTGGGACCAGGGCCGGATGTCCCGCCCGGCTGCTCTCCACCCCGCCCCCCCGCCCCGCCGTGCTACAGACTCGGGGGCGGGCCCACGTTGGGGGTGGGGCGGGGAGAGAGGCGGGTGCCCGAGTCGTAAGAGCTTTCTGGGGAGGCCGAAGGCAGACCCTTGCCCGGGAAAAGACGTTTGAGTCAGGGCTACTCCAGACCCCCGGGCCTGGGGAGAAAAGCTCAGTGAGACCTGGAAAGCAGAAGAGAGCTAGACGTCTTGCAACACGTGCCCTCTGGGAGCTGAACATAAGACTTGCACCCACCATACTGCCTTAAAACTGCCCTGGCAAAGCCGGTCCTCCAACGGGTGATCTGAAGGCAGGACAGCCCACCACTCTGCGGGTTCAAAAAGTATGGTCCTTAGCCGTCCTTCCCTCCCTCAGTCCAGGACAGGGCCACTCTGTCAAGCCCTGGCTAACGTCTCCATGGTGACATTCCTGGGGGTTATCCACCGAGCAGCGCTGATCTGTCTGTAGATGGAATAACCCCTCCCAACTCTGAAGCCAAAGGCTAACTGGGACATTCTGGGTAGAAGTTAAGGACAAGCACCTCGGGTCTACGTGTAGCCTGCAAGCACAACGGAACGCAGCAACGCAGCAAGCACATAAAAAGAGACTCCTCATTTGGAGGCAAGACGTGCCAGTGGCATCAGGATGGCCACGTGGGCTACGTACGGTCAGTTCCCAGAGACCTTTGAAAGATGGTATTCAACCGGTTCCTGTCTGAACAGAGTTAAACACTCGTTTGAATCTGAACATGGGGTCTGACAAGGTTGTGAAATAGAACAGAATTGGAGGTCAAAGGTAATAAAAAGTTTTGCATTATTTTCCTCAGTCGTCACAGCCACTTGACAGGTAAATTCTGGGCATAGCTGTGACGCTGCTTTTTTTCCTTATAGATTGTTTCATGGTTTTCAGAGGCGTCAAGGCTGACCTCTGGATCTTCCTGCCTCAGACTCCTGAGTGCTGAGATTACAGGCATGTTCCACCATGTCTGTCTATGCTGATCTTCCTCTAAAACAATTTCTAGTCATGACAGAGCACAACACTAGATGGGTGGAGGAAGTGTTGACCTTAGGACAGGTTATATCCAGAGGGTGATGGAAGGAGTAGCCAGTAACAGCGATGAGACTTGCTTATTCTGGATGCTAAAAGTGTGAGCCTCCAAACCCAGGCTCAGAGAACACAGGTACTAAGGAACAGAACTGGGAGGTTCAGTGATCCTCAAGTCCCAGGAGTTGGCTCAGCGGGACAAGGTACCTTTCCAGGTCACTTCTGACCCTGCACCAACCACACTGCTGCTGTCGGCTTCTAGTCAATGTATATACGGACTTCTGGTGGTGGGATTACTTGGTACCACATCTGTTCACAAAATGACAACTCTCGCGGGCAGCACACTGATGGCCGCCCCTATCGTGAACCTCTGTAGAGAGCATTGGGGATGAAAGCTCCGCCTCTCCCCATCATTCCCACCAACATGGATTTGGATCAGGCTAGCAAGGTAGGGCTAGCTAGGCTCCATAGCCACTCCACCAGTCAGAATCTCTGTTCCATCCACAAAAGGAATGCCAGTTGCAGGACACTGAGGCGAGTTTCTAGCCAGTTCTGTTATCTTCAAGTGTCCAGACGCGCTTCACTCCCACTCAGGTCAGTGTTGGCAACCCAAGAATTTCACAAACCCAGGAGCCATGGCTGCCTCAAGGCTAACTTCAAGCTCCATTTCCTCTTTCCATTCTCCTTTTCTTCTAGCTTTGCAACCTCACCGGCCTTAGTGAGCCCTTGTGTTGCCAAGAGTAATTAATCAGGACCCGAAACAATGGTAAGCCTATTCATATTTACATGCCCCCCCAAATAAGACACACAGGAAATAATTCTTTTCTAAATCAATACAATTTCTCAAATTTATTTATTTTTCTTAAAGAAGTACTTCTAATCTCTGTCAGAAGGGAGGTGAGGAAAGGTACCCCCTCCCTTGTAAACACTGAAATACAGATCTGGGAAACCAGGATCGACACACACAAAAAGTGCATTTTACAAAATATCAACTAAAATATATTTTACATGGATTATACTTCCATTGAAATTCTACTAGCTGCAATTTCATGTTCGAAAAAATATTTCCACATCTAAGAGATTCCAAAAGCATTTAACATCTGGCAGCAGCCCCTGCCTCCTAGGATTCTTCTCTCCTTTCCTGGGGGTGAGGCTGGGTTTCTTGGCAGCACCCTAGAAAGAGCAGGCTCCAATGGGTCCACTACCACTCTGCTGACCTCTTACACCTTGCTCCTCCAGATACATGCCTTCCTCCAAAGAGCTTATTCAATACAAAGTCTTCCTTTTGGGTTTGGGACACAGCTTCCAAAACAAAAATTAACCCCTGAAGCCTTCAGGTCCTCACCCAGCCCAATTACCCATCAGGAACAACTTATCTTCTAAGAATCAGGACCTGGACCTGAAGTTGCTAGGACTTTGCCTTCAGGGTTCACTTCCACCTCCCACTGTAGCCTGTGCCAGACTGTACTCACCCAGTGCCATCTCAGACTCCTGGACCCGTGTCACCCCTCTCTAGGGGAGGACCCAGTGCCACCTTCCACAGCATATGCCCCTGGAGCATGCCCTTGTAGAAGTGCTTGGCTGGCAGGTTCCCAGTGTTGGGCCCAAACCCAACCACACTGCACTCTCCTCAATCCCCACGCTCCTCTTTGGTACAAACAAGGTACAAATAACCAGGCCTCCAAAAGCCTAGACCCCATGCCAGGACAACAGGGGACCCAGCCTCCTGATCAATCTCTAGTAGGGAGCATGAGGTGAGAACAAATCTCTGGGCAATGGAAGAAACTGAAAATGCAAGTACTAGGTCCTAGCTCCTAGAGTTGGCTGCAGCTCTGGTCTGTGGGACTGATACAGTGTTGATTCTCACTGGGATGTAAATTAGTGCAATCTACAAAAGACTAGGGTAAGGGGTGGCAGGGCAGGGAGAGCCACAGCACTCCTTTGGTTTGATTTCAGGTGGGTGTGGCTTGAAGAGTCTTGTGTGAAGTTCTGCAAGAGGTTTCCCAGAACCTCCAAGTATAAGGCAAGAGGAAAAATCTTCAGCAAATCAGGTAGCAATTTTCCTTGTCCCCTGCCCCCCACCCTCTCTCCCAGCACTCATCAGCTCTTCCAGACATGACAAGCTCCATGTTGACCGGTATTCTGGGAAGCCAGACCTGCTGGGTGGCCCTTAATGGAAAGCTGACAGGAGGCGGACACCCATGGGTGGACCGGGTCAACTTATGCCAGCACCAGTAGCTACTGCGCAGGGGTAAAGGAAGAAAGCCGAGGAAAAGCCTTGAGTCCAGGAAGAGGAAGTCAAAGCTTGGCTCTCTTGACTCACTGGAACAAGTCAGAGCTGTGCTAGAATCTGCAGAGCCTGATCCCAGGCTGATGGGAAGCAGCGGGTCACAGTGGGTGAGGTAAAGCTGGCTCCTGCTACCCTTGGAAGGCCTAGGAGGCTAGAAAAGGGGTTGCTGGGCCTGTTTCTGGAAGGACTTTAACCCTTCTACTTGCCCCTGCCCTACCTTGACCCATGTCCCTCAGGTCTGGCCCAACCTCAGGGAAGACTGAATCTTCAGGAGTCTCCACGCTGGGGTGCCCAAATAGGTACCCCAGGCCAAGCTGAGGACTCAGATAACTTTCTTGTGTCCTGGCCTCCCTTTCTCCCATGTGGCCCAGAATCCATAGGGCCCCTGCCCTCCCTCCCCCCCAAGAGAACCACAGGCCAGCATCCCATGGCCCTTAACCAAGTGCTGTGCTTCAAGCAGTGCCCCTACCCCAGGCCCCACTCTCCCGAAGGCAGCCCCAGTGTGAGCACGAAGACAGGAGCTACTGGGGGTTCTTGAGGATGCGGCCATGGCGGAAGTCATAGACATGGCGGCAAAGGAACACCAGCTCAGGATCCGTGTCCTCTGGCACTGTGCGGTGTGGTGGGGTGGAGTAGTCTGAAGATGGGGGCACCAGTGCTGTCTTTCGGCTGGGAAGGCCCTCGCCTCGGCGTTTGGCCATGGCACAGAACCTGCAACCACACACAACCACACACCATTACTGCCTTCAGCACAGCCACTTTTCTAAGAAAACCAATCTCTTCCCTACACTACCCATTGAGTGGGGACTGGGAGGTGACACTGCCCTATTCTGATCCCCAAGACTGGGTGCACTCTGACAGCTTCCAGTTGACTCCTGGACACACACACCATTCAGGGCTTCTTTCCCAAAAACCTCAGTTTTCCTAGATCTCTCTCAGAACACTAGTGGGCCACAACACCATCAGGAGAACCTGTGCTCTCTAAATTACTCTACCTCAGGAGGAAACAGTTCTGATAATTAAAAAATAAAATTCCAGCCAAGTGTGGTTTTTAATCTCAGCACTTAGGAGGCAAAGGCAGGCAGATCTCTTGGAGTTCGAGGCCAGTCTGGTCTACATATTGAGTTCCAGGAGAGCACAGAGCTACACAGACTCTGTCTCAAACAAATCTAAACAAAAGGTATTAGATGATCCTTAGTGGATAGTTATTTTGTGTTTACTGTTTCGTGAGTTTTCCCCTTATAATAAATAAAATTGTTTTATCCTTAGCTAGCCTGGTTATTTCTACACAATGGTCTTAGGCAACCCCTGTAAAAGGGTTGCTTTACCCCCAAAGGGGTCATAACCTACAAGGTGAGAAACTGTATTAAAGATAGGTTTTAGGGAAGAACATTTTAAACCATTAAGATTGGGCCTAGAGCATAAAGTGATTTCCTTGGAATTCCATATAGTTACCCCAAATCATGCTCACTGAGTCCAAGGGGAGAGGCCAGCTACGTGGGCAGAGACCACCTACGGGGGGTGGGGAGCAGAGTACCAGCTACGGGGGCAGAGAGTACCACCTACCTGCAGTACTCAGCAAAGGTTAGCACATAGCACTTCTCTTCGATGCAGGCCACACTGTTCTGGTCCTGATGTCTCGATGCAAAAACTTCATTCTGCAAAGGCTCAAGGGGAAAGAGGAGCGGGTTTATTATGGGAGCGAGAAAGGCAGCTCACTCCAGAACAAGGCAGGCATGGCCTCCTCTGCAGGGAGTGCTGACCAGAGCCAATGCCAGCAGCAACAGAGTCAGTTTCATCTAAGTCTTGACCCTGTCTTCCCACACAGCCCTAAGAGGAAAAGAAATTGGTCCCTTTCTCCGCCATGAGATGAAAAGTCCCACACCAAAGGGGGTGGCACATGTTTTTAATCCTAGCAGATGCATCTCTGTGGGTTCAAGGTTGCCTGGTCTACCCATAGTAAATTCCAGGCTAGAGCTGTACGGTGAAACCCTGTCTCACAAAGGAAGTAACAGGTGAGCTCGACCACTCTCAGCCTATAAGCGCTCAGCTCAGAGGTGCTGAGCGCTGCAGGTAATAAAGGGATGAGGTGCACAGTGCCACCTTGTCATCCCGAGTTAGCACAGAACTGCTCACTTCCATTTTCAAAGCCCGGTGCTCAAGGGTCATTATTCCCATTTGGAACATAAGCTGGGACGGTGTTTGGGAGATGCTAATCCCCAGAGGGCTTGAAGGAGGACTTGGCTGTTTCCTAGCTGTCCCTTTCATATGCCATGTCTTAATGTCACCCTGCTGCACCCCCATTGCTAGGCAGCTCACCTCATGCATGCTGGGGCTGCGGCCTCCCTGTAAGTGCTCAGGCCTGTAATACCACAGGAGGCTCATCATCAGTTCTCCTAGGAGACAACAGAGAGGTCATGGCTGGAGCTAGCAACCCTGCTTCTTTAAGACAGGCTGGCCACCTGCCCGAGAGGTTTGTCCAACCCCAGATGCTGGCCCCATCCTGTAGGCTCTGGCTGCCTGTGTCCCCTGACCAAGGCCAAGCACTCAGCAGCCTGGAATGCTGTTAGACATAGAGACGGGCGAGAAGGCACTGATGGCTAAGGCCTGGGACAAGTGCTTGGGCTCTGGTGGCTAACGAAGTGAGTGCATGGATTCAACTTAAGTCACAAGTTGCTATACCTCCGCAGCAGCCAGACCCCAGCTGAAGGATGGGCAGACTCTGCCAAGAATGGTGGTCTTGTGCCAGGCCAAACTCTAGGCAGGGGCCAAATGAAGGGCTGTTTCTTGGGTTCGGGGACAGGTACCTGACTCAGGGTTCTCCCAGAGGGCGGAGATCTTGGCCACATAAGGTGTAGACGTCTTTCTTGGGCCTGACTTGAGGAGGACAGTGTCGCGAACTCGGATTGTCTCTCCATGTCGCTCAACTGCCTGGTAGCTCTTTCGGATGGCAGGTTCTGGCTCATCCTGGGCAATGAAGCAATGACAGAAATAAGTCTGCGAGCCACACTCCAGAGTGAGGACAGAGGGAAGAGGGATTAGTATCTCCTCTAGTTCACTAAGGCAGTCCACCCCAGGATACTGAAGACTGGGAAAGGATCGGGGTGGGGAACTCCTAAGCTTGGAAACGGTGATATCAATGAAGCTGGTTCTCTAAGCATTTGGGCACTAATGGGGTGGTCTGAGTTTGAACCCTTAAATCACCATTGTAAGTGGCAGAGCCTTGGGAGAGTTTCCTTATCTATCTAAGGGATCATGGAGCACATACTACACACGTACAGCAATGGTCAGATTAAAGAGGATAAAGCATGCAAAGCACTTAGCTAAGTTCTAATATGGAATTCAGACGTGCTCAACATTCTAGCTGACACTGCTTTCCCTCTTCTGGTGTTACTCCATCACCTCAACCCCCCTAATACAGTGTGGGATGGAAAGAGGAGTGAACAGGGCCGGGAAGGTGAAGACTCGGATCACCAAGACTAAGTGACAAACAGAAACCACCAGGGTGCATGGTAAGAACTGGGGGAACTTAACACTGGTTCCTGAGGTGAACTGCAGCTCCTTGTTGCCCTTAGAGTAGCCAGCCCCATCTCATTAGTGTCCTGTGTCCTACTGCCCCCACCCTCTTCCCATCAGCTAAGTGCTAACACTCACCAGGACATACACTGCCTTCTCACAGGCGGCACCGACAGGCACCCAGCCATTAGTGCGGCGGCGACGGCGGCGGCGAGGACGTGGGCACTGAGCACGCGGCTGCTTGGGGTGGCTGGGTCTGCGGGCAGCCTTGCTCCTCACAGTGTACCTACAGCTAGAGCCTGTGCGCAGGCCAGACTTGGAACCACTTGGAGGCTTGGCGCTCTGAGGGCATGCCCGGGCTACCGTCTGGGGCTCCGAGGTGGGTGTCTGAAGATGGGGGATGGGCTCTGCTGCAGGTGGCACACTGGGCACAGGGCATCCCAGGAGGGGGTGAGCAGGTGAGGCTGGGTGGCCAGCTTCTGGGAGAGGAAATTCCAGCTGGCCGAGGGACCTGCAGCCTTCTAAAAAAAGGAGAGTGGGTCAAGGTAGGTAGAACAAACTCCAACCCCTCTAGCCATCTGTTTTCAGGTCCCAGGCCTGGCTTAGTTCCAAGGTGCAACTCTAAGGCCAGTTGAGATGGAAGGTGGGACTCAGGCCTTTCTTCACCTTGGAAACTGGCCAGTAGACACTTGTGTGTCCCATTCTAACTGGAAGGAGTGACAGCAAAAATATCTTCGTTAGCTCTGACCTAAGATTCTCCAGGGTTTTCACAGTTCTGGAGTCAGACAGACTGGGATATGAGCCCCACACCTACCACTTACCAGCCACGTGACCTCAGGCAAGTCACTCTGGCCCCTCTGCAATGTTAAGTAGTGCTTACAAGCATGACACAGAATTCTGACTGTTTCCCTTATTTACATACTAACTCATTTCACCCTTGCGACACCCCCAGGTAGGAACCATTACTGCTGCTTTACACTGGAGGAAACAGACACAGCAGTCACTGGCTTAGCCGAAGTCGTGAGGAGAGGGAGCAGGGGAGAACATTTCAATCCAGGCACTTTGGCAGAGTCTGCCTAATTACATGCCTTGTGACTGTGTGTCAAGGACTGAGAATGGCGCTTGGCACACAGTGCTTATGGGTGGTCTTGCTCATTAGGGTAAAAGGTAAGGGTCTATGAGGAAAGGCCAGGAAACAGTCTGCTCTTGTTTCTCAGGACTCCAACCCATGTTAGAACCTGATAGAACCAGTCTGGCCAGAGCCAAGTGGTCTATAAAGCTGTTTTATAGACCCCTACATTAAGGGGTGTTGGGGGAGGAGGGAAGAGCAGGGATGGCCCAGCCCTCACCTCTCTTGCACAGGGCAGACCTGCTGGTCAGGATGGCTTTAGTCACCTCATTTCTACCCAGAAGCTGGAGGGAGCAGCCTGGAGAGAAGGTGCGGACAACCTTTTCTGTCTTGCTGAGCACAAGCCATCACTGGGTCTTACAGATAACAAAGCCGAGGGTGCCAAACCCACTGGTCTCTTCTTGAGTATGCCCACCCACCCTGCCTACACCCAACTATCCACACAATGCCACATCTGTGTATCTATTGTCTTTTCAAAGCCTGTACAGCCAGGGCAAAACTGTCCCACCACCCCTGGTGTTGCTTCGCATGAATGCTAAACTCAGCCGGCATGTAGGTGGATCCTGGACATGAGGAATGTTAGTTTTCCAAGGGATGAGGGAGAGCCCCAGATAGAAGGGACATGGGAATGACTTGGCAAAAACCCTAGTTTGTGGGGGCTAGAGAGATGGCTCAGTGGTTAAGAGCATCGCCTGCTCTTCCAAAGGTCCTGAGTTCAATTCCCAGCAACCACATGGTGGCTCACAACCATCTGTAATGAGGTATAGTGTCCTCTTCTGGCCTGCAGGCATATATACAGACAGAATATTGTATACATAATAAATAAATAAATTAAAAAAAAAAACCCTAGTTTGTTTGTTTGTTTCTTTCTTTCTTCCCCACGTTTGGGAATTGAACCTAGGGCCTCACATATGCCAAACACTCCTATCATCACTGAACTCCAGACCTTTCTCTTTTTTTGTTTGAGAAGTGTCTCTTTCTGTAACTCTGCCTGGTCTTGAACTCATGATCCCAGACTCAGCCTTCTGTGTAGCTGAGCTTACAGCCGTGCACCACAGGGCCTACCTAAGACCCTAATTTCTGTATCTAAGAGTTTAAGAACGGGAATCCCAGTTTTGGAGGAGGGACTTTGTCCACTATGTACATTAACTTCCAAGCTGGAAAATCTCACTGACAGTCTGGGCAAAGCAGGCCATAAGAGCTAAATGGGGCTCTTTCCTGGGATTGTTTGTAGGCCTAGGACATTGCCTAAATAAGTAGAGACCTCCCTTCTTAAAGCTCCCTCCCAGGTAGCAGCCAGACTCAGTAGAGTCCCTGTCCAGAGCTGTATCTCAGCCACCCGGGATGCCATGCCTTAAAAACTCCCTAGCATACCATGTGTGTCCCCAACAGAGCTTACCTGCTGTAAAAGGCATTTTGTAGGGGCAGCCGCCACAGGTAGTGCCAATGTGGGCGAGAGGCAGGGGCAGCACCCCACAAACGCTGTAGCCATTCGCTCCAGTGTCCTCACTGGAGCAGTAGCGAGATGAGCTCCAAGGAGGGTGTTGGAAAGGGATGCCAGAGGGCACTGAGCTCGGGGACATGAGAAGCCCCTCATTGGGGGCTGCCACCGGAGTCAGCTTGCCTTCTGGGAGCATGGGGCAAGGGGAGTAGCTCCCACACTGCAGCCCGTCTTGGCCACAGTACAGGTAGAAGCTGCCCAGGGCAGTGAGCTCAGGCCCTCCGCATAGACCACTGTAGTCTGCTGGATTGCCAGGCAACGGCAGTGGAGACAGCTGAGGTGCAGGGAAGGAGGGCTGGTGCAGTTCCTGCTTGGGGGCGGGTGACTCTTCACCTGGACGGCCTGGCTCTGGCTTCAGGGCTGCTTGCCCACCCATCAGCAGAGGCAGGTGGGGGCGCAAGGGGTCCTCCAGAGCCTTGCCTGGGGCCTGGCGAGATGGCTGGATAGGTGGCCCACGAGGAATAGCAGATGGACAAGGTTCATCAGGCTGTTCTTGCCAGCTGGGGGTCCCTGAAGTCTCCCCAGAGCCAGTCCCCTGCCGAGCCTTGGGACAGTTCTTGTTACTGACCTTGGCCCACTTTGGCCGCAGAATCTTGGGTGCCAGGGGCTCAGCGGAGCGCCCATCTGCTTCAGCCTGGGCACGAGAGGGTCGAAGAGGTAGCTCCCGCTCCTGGCTGAGTTTCAAGAAGGCAGCTGCGTTTAGGCTAGCCAGTCTCTTGGGAGCTGGGTCTCCATCTCGTCGGGCACCTTCATCTGGGGCTGGCTCTGGGGACTGGTCTCGACTTCCTTTTCCAAGGTCTCCCAGTCGAGGTCGCTTCTTAGAGGAAGACCAGGTCCCTGTGGCCCGGTCCCGGCTACGGTGAGGGTCCCCGCCTCGGTTTCGGCGGGCACCTGCCAGGCTGCCTGTGTCTTCCCGCTCCAACAGCAGATTATTGAGGGCCTCTGCGTTGAGAGAGGCCAGGCGCCGCTTGCGGGGCTGCACAAGGCCAGTGTCCTCACTGGAAGGGGCCGGACTAGGGGGCTTGGGCAGGTCAGGGGGCAGCTCATCAGCCTCATCTGCACTTCGTGGACCAGCCACGTTTTCCAGGCGAGTCAGCAGCACTTTGCAGGCCTTGGGCTTTCCTGGAACCAGTGAACGCTTACGCAATGGGTAGTTCTTGCGGCGCCCTGGGAGATGCCCAGGGCTCTCAGGCATGCCTGGCTCCACATCTTCAGTCCCCTGTTCCATATTGCTGTCTTCCATCTGCAGGGGCTCCCCTCGGCCAGTGGGGCCAGAACTAAGCATAGGAAGGGACTTCCTCCGAGTGTGTGTCATGGAATCCCTCCAATCTGCGGGAAAGAAGGCAGGCAATGAGGAGACCTGGTCACTGCCTCCCTCCTGCTGTCTCCAGTTTGGAACTTCCTAGGACCCGCCTTCCAAGTGCGAGCAGACCACCAGTAGCTGAGCAAGTACTGGCTCCCCCTCTCCCTTAGCACATAGTCCCCACGAATTAAGCCCCAGAAAGCCTGAGATATGTCACAGACACCAGTGCCAAGGCACAGGAGGAACGGAAGGCAACAATCAGACCTCTTCTTCTGCTTCCACTAGACACCCAAGAGGAAGCTGTAAAAACACAGCCAGAACGGGGCTGAGGCAGTGTGAGGCTTTAGAGACACAACCAAAGTACTACCAACTCCTCAACTCTGGGCTTCTGAGACTAGCCAGAGACTAGGCAGAGAGAGGTTTGAGTCAAAGAACCTGTCTGCTAGGCAGGGGAAGAAGGTCCCTTCATCCAGCAAGAGAGCCATAACTGCATCTTTCTGGAAAAGCCCTAAGAAAGGTGAGGCCTGAGCCTGCCCAAGGAAGTAGCTCCCACCTAATCTGGTCGGATTCCAGGGAAAGGCAGCTCAGCGTGCCAGGGTTGGAAACCGATATTAAGCTAGGATCAAAGTTAGCACAGGAGAAAAACCAGTGGTCCTTGTAAGCCTTGCCCTGTAACTCAGTTTTCCTTGATAGGTAAGATAGTGGGCAGGAGAGGGGAGGAGAGTCTCAGGAAGCCCGAGGATGCCCATGACCAGGATGATCAATAACTCTGGCTTTGCAGATGTTCCCTACTATATATACACTCAGGGGCAGTCTGATCTCAGGTTCTAAGTGACAAAGGCCAGAGCTGGCTGAGCTGTGCACTGCACACTTGTACCATAAAGGCAAGGCAGATCTGCAAGGGTGAGGGAGGGTGGCCAGACTACTTCCCATCTATTCTCCAAAGCACAGGGGCTGCCAAGTGAGGTGCCAGACAGTCCACGCTTCTCCTCACCAGGCACCTCAGGGACCCCTCCCCATCCAGCAGGCTAGGCTTTTCAGCTTAGTTTCCCCACTATTGTTATTCATGCTGGGAGAAGTGGAGAGGGGCGGGGACTTAACCCCAAAGATCCCAAGCCTGAGGATTTCCAGGCTTTGACAAGTTCTTCCCCATTAGTTTTGTGGTCTTCAGCCATTAGTGGGGGGTCACCAGGTGCCTTCTCTGCACAGACAAGCTGCACTGGCCTGGAAAGAGTGAAAGAAAACTCAGCCGATGGGGCAGTGTAGACAACCCTCATGGAGAAAGGACTGGGAAAACTGCAAGGGGGAAGAAGCAACGGGCCATGTGTGGGAACCTGCCACTGTCCAGAAATCAGGCCCCAGGCACGGAAGAGTCACAGGAGGCAAATCCATTCATTCTTAAATGGCAGAGCTCATAACAATTCCAGGCGTCTCTTTTCTGCTCTGACTTGGGATCGCTGTCCTGGCTGCTCAGCACACTCGTCAGCTCGCCCCTTTTGCGCTCAAAAGCATCCCAGGCGCAGACAACCCACAGACTCTTTTCTTGAACCAGGAGGCACCCTGTGCCGGCGGCAGAGTATCTGCACTTGTGGGCAAAGCCAAGGTCCTGCTTCCCATTCCCAAGAAGCCTGGAGATGAAGGACGAGTGAATAGACAATGCAGCCAAACATGGGCTGAAGCCCCTCAACAGGCCCCAAGTCGCCAGAGCAGCTGGGTCTGGGAATGGCGGGGGGCCAAGGGTGAAGTCACCTGGGCCTGTGGCCTTTGAGGACATGGATACCAAGCACAGAGCAAAGGGGGTGGGCAGGAAAGAGCATAAGCAGAGAACAGCAGCTAGTGGAGGGCTCTGAGGAGGAAGGAGGCTGCCTGCTGGAGGTTGGTTACAGGGGTGGTGGGCTGGCCCCAGCTATCTGTCTATACTCGGTACTTCCCTCTTAGCACCCACAAGTCCCAGGCAGAGAGGTGGGAAGCAGCAGCAGTGGCCACTCTCAGGAGCCTGTTCAGGAGTGTTGTGTTTCCTGTAAAGATGGTTTCACTTTAACCTCCCATTCAGTACTCCAGTCTCTCAGGGAGCCATTGCCCCCAGGGCTGGACATCCGGTAAATCTCTACATCACAGGGTGCAAGTCCTGTTTCCAAGCCAAGCACAGGAGCCTCCTGCTAGCCTCCTCTGCATCTGCCAAACCTCCTGTCACTGGCTAAAGACTGCCAGAGCCATCAAAGCACATTGCAAAATAACCTCCAGCTTTCATGTGGGGCCCCGGTGGCGCGGTCTTGAGAGGCTGGGGTCTCTGCTGCCGCCCTCTGCTGTACTTGGAAATGAGGAGAGCTAGCGTGAGTCATGCTTTGAAGACCTGTGAGAACCTCAGCAGCAGCTTTTCCCTGGGGTGGGGCTAGGTGGAGGGGCTTGCAGCCTGCCAGGGCCGTCTGCCTTGCAGGGCCGGCCGGGAGTGCACAGAAGCCCTGGTCCCTATTCTGGGAGGACAGCCATTCCTTCAGGCCCTCTCATTTCCATTAGCTCAGCCCAGAACTTTGTACCACTGTCAAGTGGTGAGTACTGCTCCTCTGCCCTCGGGAAGACCTGTCCCTGCACAAACAATCCAGGTCCCCTGAGAGAAGGTTCCTGGGAAGGACTCCCCTTTTACCTAGCTGGTATCAAGCAAGCTCTCACTGGGGAAAACCAGTCTGACTGTCACCAGCCCTGAACAACTGATCTAAAGGACAGTGGCCGGCCAGAGGGCTTCTGAGCCAAAGACCCCACAAGTTGAACCCCATAAGTCAAGTTGGCAAGCAAGAGATCTCCATTCCAGGCAGAGGGGGATCTGGAGCGTCGGGGTGTGTGAGGCTAGGCTTTAGTGTAACTCAGCTCTGCCTGGGGCTAGCAGAAGCCATGCCCAGAAGCAGAAAAGGCACATACCACCCTGTCAACAGAAGCAGTGCACATGCTAGCTGCTAGTGTCCAGCAGAAGGCTCCAACAAGGGAGGCCAGAGGCTTGGGCTACAGGTCACAGTATGAATGAACCACGCCCATAAATTAAATCTGCCCCGGGTAGGAAGAGATCCTCAAAACTGCTTCCTGCTCCCCTTACTACACAGCGCCCCCCAGTCAATCAGTGTCCTCAGTCTCAGGACTGGGACTATTCCCCTGAAAGAAGAATCTTTGTTAGAAACACCAGCTTTCTTGAATCTTACCAAAGAAAAGCAACAAGCACGCAAAGGCAAAGTCTCCTTTTTCATTTACATGTTCAACCGACGGCACTTGGGCAAATAGCAGCTTTTTCTGCGTGGCTTATGGTAAAGCCAGGCAAAGGTACTGCACCTCTCCGTTTCTAGTGAGAAGCAGACAGAACTGAGTCTAAGGAAGGCGGGCCTGGCTCTGGGGGTGAGAAGCAGCTCAGTGGTAGAAAGCTTGTCTACCAAGTACAAGGTCCTGGGTTCTACATTCAGTTTAGCAAAATGCAAAGCCGAAGCTGGCTCTGACCCAAATGAACAACTCACTTAAACTTGAGGTTCCTTGTCTGAAACTGACATACCAAAATAAACCTTACTTCCCAGCACTGACAAGGATGGCAAGATACTGTGGGGAAGCCTGGTGGAGAGCAGAAGCCTTCCTCTCCCTCCTGGCCACAGAAGAGGCACCTATCATCAGTTCCCTACAGCAGGAGCCCTGGGCCGTCTGGGCGAGAATCCAAACATCCAGTCCATCCAGTCCGCACTTGAACTCTGCTCTGTTACTATTCTGCCAAGGACATTCAAATGTCCATCCCAAGGAAAGATGGCAACAATGTCCCCTTTCCCCTGTGGAGCCAGGGTGGTATGAATGGGGGGAGATGGGACCAGGATGGCATGTGTTCTGACCACCCCAGTATCTGACTAAGGATCCACAGCAGGCACCCACAGCTCTGCCAATTTAACATCACCTGCTGCAGGTACTCAAGCCGCCTTGCAACTGAGCTTAATAATAGAAATACCTGGGCAGGAAAGAGCACAGTGCACAACCAAAGGGAACTGCTCCCACCCACCTGGGCATAGGCTTGTTTTTGATTCTCCTTAGGTCTGGCATCCATCTGAGGAGTTACACCTGTCATCTAAAGGTACCAATACTGTCTAGAGCCTGTAAGACCTCACCTGCTCCTCATGGGTCATACTGAGGTCTCTGGGAACCCAAGAGACACACAGCAAGTAGCTGCATAGGAGTCATGATCACCCCACCACCCATCCCACGCAGAAAGGAGCTGGCTGGGGCAGCTCAGCTCAGCCCGATGGATATTAAAAAAAAAAAAAAAATCGACTCTGATACCCTAGTATGAGAGCCTAAAGGGCCAAAGCTTCAGACCTTGGCTTACTTCTAGCTCCAGAGCCAAAGCCAGTCAGCCAGCCAGGCCTCTTCCACTAACCGTAAAGGCACATGGATTCGCTGGGAGGGGGAAGCTCTAACTTAAGACTACAGACTCCCATGTCTGTTAGAGATCAAAGTTTAGGGTAGTAACAGCAGCAATACTAAGTAAGCGCTTTCTCAGGTGGCAGAAACTGCCAATGCCTCAGTATGGAAGCTAAGCCCTGCCTACAGGTAGGGAGTAAATAAAGACAGTGCCTTCTGTATCTCCGATCCTAAGCAAGGACAGTGGGAGGGCATCATGCTTTAGTAGTTCGTTAGTAGTACCCGTGTTCTGCTTCACGAAACTGACATAAGGTAACCATGTGCAATACCAACTAGTCTTTGGGTTGTCTTTAAACACTTTTTTTTGGTGCATGTGTACGTATGCGTATGAGTGCATGCACCAATAGCACAGGTGGTCAGGACAACTTGTGCGGTAGCTGATTTCTCTCATTCTACTGTGAGGGTTCCGAAGATGGCACTCAAGAATGTCGGGCTTGGCAGGAAATGCCTTCATCCACAGAGTCGTACTGTTGGCCCTAGGGGATTTAAAGGCCCCAACACCTTAGCCATTTTACTCTCCCATAGCTCTTCCTGGTGTACCCATTGCGCCTTCCCAGGTACACAGCACCACTTGTGATCTCTGTCCCTACCACCAGTCCCACAGCAGAGCCTCATCAGGACTGGAAAAGAGCCTGAACTCCAAGCCTTGCTTGGTTTACTTTTCAAAGCAAGACTGTTTGTTTTAAGGATTAAGTAAGAACATGTATAGAGTGCCTAGTATACACCAGACAATTAATACAAGCCCATTCTTTTGTTTTTCTTATTTCTAAAATTCTTTTGTGTATCAGTGTTTTGGCTGCCATGTATATGCACCGTTTGTGTGTCTGGTGCCCCCCAAAGTCAGAACAGAACGTCAGATCCTGAGAACTGACGTTACAAACAGCTGTAAGTCACCACATGGGTGCTGGGACTAGAACCTGAGTTCTTTGAAAAAAGCAATGAGTGCTCTTAACTGCTGAGCACTCTTGTGCCTGATATTCGCAAATCTCCAACACCAGTAAAATATGGGTGTGAGGAAACCTCAAGGCAGGCTCAGTACCCTAGTAGTTTTGGGTTAGCTTGGGTAACACGGGGACTCCAGTGGCTTGTCAGCTACCTCTTGGTCCTGAACATAAGTAGACCACCAGTCATGAGGACAGCAATGCCCCAGACCTTTCCAACAAAGAACCTCCTGATTCAAGTCCCAAGGCAAGCCTTCCAAACATTCCACTAAGGGAGTCACAAGGCAGGCTCCTCCGCTACCTAAACAGGTGGCAAGCCTGGGGAAGGTCAGGTAGCCTCCGCCTTCCCCACTACTAAATTCCATCCATTGGTTTACTTGACTGCCAGCTCACTGGCCTGACTCAGTAAGGGTAGAAAATCCCGTATTCAAAATCCTTGGATCTGTAAGTATTTTAGATTTCTGGGTTCCCACCCCAGTCCATTTAGGGAAATGTACATCTACTTTACCCGCTATAGATCTAAGATGCAGAAAAAAAAAGAATATGCTCCCCAACAACGTTTGAGGCAATCCAAGGACTTTAAATGTCTGGATTAGGGAACCCTCTGGCCTTCAACTTTACCCTCATTCCCAGGAGTCCATTGTGCCTATTCAACTTAAATCCACATTCATAAATTAATTTTGTATTAACTCTTTCACGACCATCCCTTTTCCTCTCCATTTTACCTAGCTACCTCAAGGAAAGATTCTACATGCCTCCTCCACCCCGAACATTAATGAGTAAGCATACACACATTATGACAAAGAACGCTAGAGACAGCCTGGGCTGGGGATGTAGCTAGCAGTTGTCTAGTATGCAGGCAGCAATGGGTTTGATCCCCACCATTGCACAAAACCAGGCAGTGTGATGTACAGCTGTAATCAGTGAGGTGCGGGAGGCATCCTTGGCTACACAGTAAATCTGAGGTCTGCATGAGACCCTGTCTCAAAACAAAACAGTAAGCAGTAAATCCAGAAAGGATAGGGAGGTGGAATCAGTACCAAAGAGCCAGATCAGTCCCCAAGGTCTCTGTGGGCAGGGGCAGGGAACATGACTCACCAGGGGCTCCTACTGTCCCAAGAATGCTACTCTGTATTCTGGGCACCCAGTACCACCTAGTACATGGCAATCACTGCATCTACCTTCACAGCAGTCTAGGGAAGCAGCTGTTACCATTTCATCTTCAGGAGACTTAAACAGGCACAAAGAGTTCAATAAAAATGAAGGAAGGAAGAGAAGGAGGGAGGGAGGGAGGGAGGGAGGGAGGGAGGGAGGGAGGAAGGAAGGAAGGAAGGAAGGAAGGAAGGAAGGGAGGGAGGAAGGAGTGTTCCTATACATGGGGGAGCTCTGCAGGTACAGGCACATACTGCCAAGCTTCATGATCTGAGCTAAATTCTCCAGAATTCACATGGTAGAAGGAAAGACCTGACTGCCGCAAGGTGTCCTCTGACCTACATGTGCACGAGCACACGCACGCACGCAGGCACACGCACACTCCCTCCCTCCCTCCTAAGAAAACCCTACCTAGCACAGTAAAAAGCAAGGGTGGGGGGGCATCCAGGTGTCTCAGAGCCCATACTTCCACATTGTTATCATACTGCCATTTCCTAGGGCCTCACAGGATGGCTGCTGGGTCACAGCCCAACGTAATAGTTTCTCTTGAATTTCTCAGCTTAAAGAACTGTTCACAGAGACAGGTTCACACACCTATAAATACTAGCACTCAAGGTGAGGAGGGGGATGGAGAGTTCTAGGCAGACTGGGCTAAATCGGATCCTGTCTCTATATCATCATCAGTATCGTCATCATCATCATCTTTAGAAAAGTTGGCTCGAATTTCCAAATAAGCTTTTTTTTTTTTTTTTTTTTGGATGCAGGGCTTCTCTGTGTAACAATCCTGGCTTCCCTTGAATTTAATTTGTAGAACAGGCTGGCCTTGAATTTACAGAGATCCACCTGCCTCTGCCTCCTGAGTGCTAGGATTAAAGGTGTGCGGCACCACCACTGCCCGGCCAGAATAAACTCTTGCATACATTTTTGAAACAAAATCATTTTTACTTAGAAAGTGGGGAATGCTCCAGAGAGAGAACATATTTTACAGTAAATCCAGAGAAAGAACTTTTCCCCAAACATCTACTCGAGTCTACAGGCCCGAGGGAAATCCCCTTCCCTGGTTCAGACTGCAATGGAGGGAAAGTGGCCTATCACAGCGGAGATGGCCACCTTAACTTACAAAGACACAGCAACTGCTCCTGCTCATCTCTTCAGGGCAGATAACCTCTCATACTTTCAGTTTTCTCTAAGAGCATTTCCTCTCTATAGAATTCTTTTCTACAGTCAATGGAAACTCTGTGAGCCCGAGTCAGGGCTGGGAAATGACCACTGACCCTGGCTGCAGAGGAGATGGGGTTCTAC
This sequence comes from Alexandromys fortis, assembly GCF_014885135.2. Classification (NCBI taxonomy): domain Eukaryota; kingdom Metazoa; phylum Chordata; class Mammalia; order Rodentia; family Cricetidae; genus Alexandromys; species Alexandromys fortis. The sequence continues at coordinate 19,966,440 of NW_026067902.1, forward strand.
TGTCTGGCAACAAGCGGCACCCCGATAACTACTCTAAGAACACACTTCTAAACCACCTGGCAGCACAGAAACCTGATAAACTGTTCCCCCAAACATTCCCGACAAGTGACTACAATTGCAGAAGGTCCATTCCGCTCGTCTGCAGCAGGAAACTGGAAAAACTGTATTGGCAGAGGCAGAAGTAGACACACACCTGACTCCAGGTCAGGGAGGTCAACATATCTGTCCTTCCTAAATCCCAGAGAAGGAGCAGAGGCCAGAGAAAATAATCAGACCCAGGACATTCTTAGCCAGTACTGTTCTCATTAACTATGAAAGGCCACCGTCTTTTCATTCAAGTAACTTGGTTATGGTATCTTGGAAGTTACTGATTCATGACACCAGACTGAGAGACAACCCTCATTCCTTCCTGGCAGACCAAGCCCGTGGAGGAGCTCAAGAGCCACCAGCACACTGAATCAGATGAAGAACCACCCGTGCAGGTATTTCCCACTGTGCAAAGAGAAATGCAATGACCACTACTCCAGGACACCAAGTCTGAGAAGTGACTGCACTCTGGGCTCTGTTCTCCAAACCCAGTGGCCTCTCATCCCCAGCTTTCACACCAAGATGCCAGGGACAGGACACCCAGGCCCTCACTGGGACCCCGGGACTTGGCAGCCCTGAGCAGGAATGTTCGGTGCCCACTGCTTCCTCCACTTTTTAGCTGGCTTACAGCTCATTAGTGGCAAAACCAGGAGAGGGGCTATAGAAAGATAAAGGTGCTGAAATTCAAACCAGTACATTTTATTCCAGCTAGGTGCCTCCCATAAAACCAGGTAGGATCTCATCATCCAAGACCTCCTGGGCATGACCTAGGAAGATCTAAGCAGCCTGAGGGGTCAGAAGCTGCATGCAGAATCTTACACCACCAGGTATCAGGAACCTCTGCTGCTAATTTTCACAAGCTCTGGACCACACGTGGTATTCTTCCATCTTTTTAGGGCTAACAGACACTGTGCTGGCCACTAAGACAAGGCCAAACCCGCAGAGCCAAAGCGCACTCTCCTCACACTCCCCTTGTCCCTCCAAAGTCACGACACAAAGGAAACAAGCCTTGCCAGACAGTGCTAGCAAGTTCCCATAAATACTTGGGCTGGGGTAGTGCTGCTTATGTAAAATGCTTCCCCATTGAGAGATGCTGCTTTATTTACATTCTTCACGACCCATTCATAAAAAGGAGGCCCTTTAATGTCGGACTGTTCATATAATGCTCCATAAACTCGCCAGCTTTGCTGGCAGCTTGAGTTCAACACAGACTACTTTTGAGCTCTGGGGATTTTTTTTTTCCTCCTTAAGGTTTTTTCCTCCTCCTTAATGACTCACCTTGCGACAGGGCACTGAGGCCAGATGTTGCCTGAGCAAGGTCAGGAGGAACAACAGTAGATAAAACGAAAACATTCTAAGTCCTCTTAGATGCTCTGATGGAGAGGTGGGGTGAAATGAAAATAATTACCACATTTTCACTGAACTCCAATTTCTAGTAGATATGCTAGGCTGATTTTCTTTCTGCTCTACTGAAATTTCCTTCTCAGGTGTCAAATGCTACCCAGTTCATACCTCTAAATACTGGAGAGCATACGGAGGGCGCCTCCTGTATCCCTAAAGGAGAAGGGCTCTTTCTGGATTGTACTTTGCATCATGGATGAATAAATTTAAAGGCTGTTTCCTCTCCTGCCGGTTCTGACAAGTGCAGACTCTGGTTGAGGTACTCAGGCAATGTCCCCGAGTAGGGAAAGGACTCTGTCCCAGGATGCACACCGCAGACAGAGCAAGCAGATGAGGAGCCCAGGAGAGGCGTTCTGGGGTGGCTTTTCCCTTACAGTAAAGGATAAGAAGTAGTAGGTTTTTTTTCTTAACTGACGGGGGAGAGGTCTGCATTACCATGGCAACTGTAAGGGGTGGCCTTCCTGATTGGAAGGGAAATGCTGGTCCATTAATCATCAAACTGGGGCACAAAAGAGAGGTTTGGGGGAAAGAGGATGGATGCAAGATATGCTTCTTCACCACTGAGCGTCAAAGCAGCACCAGTCTTCTCCCACGTTCCCAGGTCCATGCTTGATCACCAACACAAACCAACTTCTAAGAGCGCTGGAAGGATAGCACTCCCTCCTCAAAGGTCCAACACGGGACAGACAGAGCCCCCAAAGCGGAAAAACACTTTCTAGAAAAGGACCCTACGAAGCCCATCCATGGACTAGCCCAGGTTTATTTTTCTCCTCTGTTCGCCTAAGAGTGTTTTCTCCCTTATTTACACCCAGATGAGAAGAGGTAAAACATATGGATTCATTTAGCATGGACAGCAAGCAAATTGCAAATGAACAGAAAAGCTGGGTAGAAGAGAGGGAGAGGATGGTTTAGTGGGGACAGGAGGAAAACAGGGTTACAGCCCCTTTTCAATTCATGTCTGTGTGGTGTCACATGAACTATCTAGGACCGACTTCACCAGCAGATGGGTCAGAACAGCAGCAAAAGAAAACACCCATGAGAGCCTCACAAACATGCCCTATTTATATACGTTTGACAGAAAGGGTCAGAGCCCTCCAAGGACTGAATCCATACAGGGCATTTCTAGAAAAGCCAGGTTCCTCTCTATTCCAGAACAGACCCCCCCACACACACACGTACACTTTAATTCACTACCCCTATCCTTAAGAAACTTCCAGCTCACAAAATATTTGAGAAGACACCGTGCTAGAAAATACATTTTCCTGAACAACACCAAGACAATGGACAAGTGGAAGAGAAGGAAAGGGAAGAGCCAGGAGCAAAGGGCAGAGGAGAGACAAATGTGCAGAGTGACTGGTGAGCAGCCTTGGGGACACTGTCGAGGGTCAGAATGCAGGGAAGAGAGAGCAACCACAATTTAGTGAGTAAGAAACTGACTCGTGGAAGGGGTCCTGTGGGGAGAATGATCTGGTAGCTGTGCACAGATTGGATCAGAAGAGGCAGAGGAAGCAAGAGGAAAATGACATGGGAACATGGCAACAGAAAGGAAGGGAGGGAGACAGCGAAAGAACAAACCCAAACCAGCACAGTGGTAGAGATAATTCCAGCACTCAGGAGGCAGACAGAAGGATTGCTGAAAGTTCCTGGCTAGCCTCAGCTACAGCGTGAGAGCAAGGGTTGGGAAGGAGAGAAAGAAGGACAGAGGGACAGAGAGGAACAGAGAGCAGAAACATACTAATGGCTCAGCTCCCCTCAACACTGATCTGACAGGCATGAGTCTCCTGCCAGGTAAAATCCCTACCACAGAGGGAAATGTTATTTTGGCAACTCCTTTTAACCTTCCAGCAGCCAAATCAGGTCACCCTTCTGACTGCTACCAAAAGAAGTCACATACAGTGCAACCACAGCAAAAGCACAGATTCTCCAGCCTTCTCTGGATTTTAGACATACAATTAAATTCTGTCAAACAAACTTCAGTCTCTTGTGAGAAGTAATACTCCCTTTTCCCACAAGCCTCAACTCCACCCAAGCTGGGGTACAGGCTTTCCCGGGGAGAGCAATGGGTGCCATGAATGAACTCCATATCCTACTGCCCAGTCCCCCTAGGCAGACAGGTAGCTTTCTCATCAAGGGCTTACAGCCAACCTCAGCCGAATGGGGCTCTTGACAAGTCCCCCTGGTGTGCCACTCCAACCCAGATTTTTCTCAGCAAAAGGCCATGGTCTCAGCTGTCATTAGCCCGAGTCTCCTCTCTTCCTGTTCCCAACATGTTCACATGGGGGGGGGGGGCACTGGAGCTGAGTGAGTCTTTTACAAACGTGTAAACAGCATACAGCCTAGAGCTGGTCACTGCTGGGGTTATCAGCACTCTCAGCTTAAGTCAGGGATTCCAAAGTGCCCTAGGACAATGTTGTCCCTGAGAAATGTGGTCCCTCAGAAGCTCTTTACTCCTTTTAGTAGAAGATATGCAGGTGCAGAAGATGGGAAGAAACGTGTCCGGTGGCACAAAAGACAACTGGAAACCTCACTTTATCTCATCATCACATTTCTCCTTGGATTTATGGACTTCGCTTATCACGTCCCTATGTGGGTACCTTCTTAGCTAAGAAAAACTGCTACAGCAGTAGTGAAGGCATCGACAGGCACAGTGGGTGTGTGTGTAGGGGGGTGGGTCCCTTAGTCCCAATCCAAGTAGTCAGTTGTCGGTGCTCTTAAGACTGCCGACAATGGGCCACTAGGAGACATCCCAGGTGGAGTTAAACCTCTACCGGTAGGCAGACTTGCTGAACGCCTCTCACTGCTAGCAGGCTCTGCTTGCCTCCATGAGTCCACCAAGCCGGTTCGCCACCGGCCAGGGCACTCGGTGCGCACACACCCCCCACTCCTGCCCCTCCGCCTTGGCTAAGTCGACCCCACTCTTCCCGGAGCCGCGAGGCGATCTGCGGCTAGAGCCCAGAGCCAGTGCCGCAGCTCCTCCCGGTGGACGCCCCGGCCCCCGCAGTCCCCAGGGCAGAGTCCGGCCCCGTCGCCCGCCCCTTGGGGTGGGTGCCCCGGACTCGCTCCCCTCCCCGATACCACTACCTGCGCCCGCTCGGGCGCCGCCTTTGTCCGGCCCTTCATCGCCGAGCGGGCCCCTCGGGCCCGACCTGACCCGGCCCCCAGCCCCGGAGGAGAGGCGGCGGGGTTGGAAGGGTACAAGCAGGCCGGGCCTGGAGCACCGGGTCCCGCTGTCACTTGGAGGCGGTCTGACAACTTCGATTGCCCCCGCCCCACCTCGGACTCGGCCGCCGCCCCGCACGGTCCCCACAGGGCCTCCCGCGGCCCACACTCGCTGTTCGAACCGGTCCCCTTCCGTCTTCGGCGCCTCCCTTCCTCCAGTCCGACCCGATCGGGTCCACACTACCCCTCGCCCTGGCGCGGCCCCCATCCCCACCCCCCCCACCGGCAATAGCCGGTCTGCTCCCAACCCGGGAGGGCGCCCCCCTACCCCGAGAGGGCGATCCCGCGGCGACGCCCCCGGCCGCGGCCCCTTGCCTCGGGGACCGCGATGGGGGAGGGGGCGCGGCGGGGGCCTTGCCGCCCGCGCACTCGGAGGCGAGCCGGCTCCACCGCGGCGAGGAAGCGCCCCGCGTCCTCCCGCCCTCCGTAGCCCGGGACGCCCGCGCCACCGCCGCCCGGCCAAGCTGCCACCCTGCGGCCGCCACCCACCCCGCCCCCGGCCTGTGAGGCGGGCGCCCCCCGGGGGCTGTCACCTCGAGGCGCGCCGCGCTCCCCGATGGCGGGACCGCGGCGCCGGACCCGGGGGAGGGAGGCGGCGCGCGCGGGCGGGCAGGCGGCCGCACCTGCTTCTTGTCGTCCGTCCGTCCCTTCCCGGGGCTGGCGGGGGCGGCGGCGCGGCGCGCTCGGCGGGGCGCGCTGACGGGCGGCCGGTCCTCTCCCTTTTGCTAGTCCGCCTACCTAGCTCGCTCGCCCGCCCGCCCCTTCCCCCTCCTGGATCCCGGCCCCTCGCTCACCGGGACGAGCGACGCGGACGGCGCGGCTTTGGGCGCCCGCAGGCCCCGGCCGGGCTGGAATCCGGCGGCTGGAACCCCCCGGGGGCGCTCAATTCCCGGGCTCCACGCTGCTGCGTCAGCGCCTCCTCCTGGGGGCCGGGGCCGGGCGGGCGGAGCGGGGGCCGCGGTCGGGCGGGGCCGTCGGGGGGGCGGGCGCGCCTGGCCCGGGCGGGCGGACGGCAAGGGCCGGACGGGCGGGGCAGGCGGCCAGACGGGCGGGCAGCGGGGGCCGGGCTCCGGGATCCGCTACGCCGCTCGCGGTTCCCCCACAAACTCCCCGAGAGCGGAGCCTCCGCCGCCCTCCTTCCTGCTTCCTCGTCTCCAGCCAATCAGCGGCGCGCCCCTCGGCAAGCTCCGCCAATCAGCCGCCCCGCCCTGCGCTGGCCCCGCCAGCCAATCCGGCCCTCGGCTCCCCCTCCCGCTTTCCAACCAATCAGAATCGCGGGTCGGTCGTCCCGACGCAGGGGGCAGCACGAGGCGGCCGGGGGAGGCGGTGCGGGGAGTGGTGGGGCCTGGGGGGAGGGGTACGGTGCCAAGGGTGGTGGCGGGGGGATGATTTTCTTTGCCGGCTTCTTGGGTTTTCTCCTCGTCTTCGGAGCCTGTGCCCGTATCCCATGGTGACCTGACCCTGAAGCCCCAGCCCCTCAGCGGCAGACCCCCACCCTGAGAAATCTTAGCTCACCCCCCCCCCGCCCTGACCGTCACCCTTCTACATCCCTCTTCCCTGGTAACCTCTCTAAGCACCCGCTACAGTAAACTGCGGGCCGAGGGACACCCCACCCTCCTCAGGCTGCTGCCCTGGGGCAATCTTCGAGAAGACCAGCCGAAAAATCAAGCAAGAACAACACCCCCTTTTCTGCTGAAAGGGCCCCAGACTCGCGCGAAAGGGCCCCGACTGCTGAGAAGCCCCTCCCGCCCTTGCCTCATCTTTCCGACTTCCCTGCTTGCCACGTCTCCTTTCCTTCCTAGCAAGGTCGGTCCTGGCTTGGTAACCCCTCACCCGCATCTCTTTTTCCTCTTTCTACCCTTCACCTACCGCCCCCCACCCCGGCTCCCAATTCGCCCTCTTTCAGAAGCCGAGTGTGGAACCCTCATCCATTTCCAGCTGACAGCAGAACCCGGTCTGTGAGTCCTTGACACCCACACACCCTCTTCCACCACCGCGGGGAACATCAGAGCTCTCCGAGGGAGGGCGAAAGGGGCGGGCAGCCCAACAGGCGCGGCTGGACACCTTCCTTGGCGTCCCCAAGCCAGCGTAGACCCAATGCAGACACTTACCTAGCTTCCCCATAGTCACCTTCTGCTGTGGCTCCGTCTCTCACACCCACAGACGTGCTTTTCCAAGCCTGTGCACGCTCTCGGGGTCAGCTGGGTGGGTGGGCACAGCAGGCTGAGGTCATATGAAGGGGTGGGAGGTCCCTATGAGGTGCGGGAAAGAACTGTGTCCTGGACACCTTGTCGCGCCAGAGCCAGCCCAGGACTTCACTTCAAGGAGCTGTAATGTGCACACAGTAGGTTCTTGAGAAATCCTTGAGAGTCCACCCCTGAACAAAGCCTCATTCCCAATTCAGGCGGGGGAGGGGCGCTTAGGGAGGTAAAGGAGCAGGAGCAGAAAGGGTAGTGTCAAGTCACCCGAGCCTGGGAGCAGCCGGGGAGGGGCTGGGCCCTGGAACGCCTAGGGCAGAGAAGCGCCCAGAGTGCTGCTGAGGAAGCCTGGCTAGTAAGCAGGAAAAACCGAGCCTTAAACAGTGGCTTAGGGGCTCCTCCTGCCCTATATCCTGTGCCCCACCTCTCCCAGACCATGCTACTGAAGCACTGACCCAGGCAGCTTTGAAGGGAACTAGGGCTGCCAGTCTCCGTGGCTGGGCAGTTGCCTCCCTCACAAAAAGAAAAAGAAAAAAGCAGTTCATTTGCTTCCAGAACTATGCGGGAGGACCCCCAGACTACCTACAGGGCATGGTTTACCAAGGCCGTGCTAAACCGTGGTGCACAAACTTCTCAAAGGGCCAAACTCTCTCTTAGGACCACTTCCCTTCTGTCTGCTTCCCATCGTTAGGGAAGGCAACCTCTCAGACCTTGGAAAGTAGGACCCTGAAGGACTTTTCTCTTCCTTCTCAAGGCAAAGATTCCCAACAGTCCTTCCCAGTACACACAGGCCAGCCCTACTGTCCATCTCACAAAATTAGCCCCTCTCTTCGGCCAAGTCCATGGTCGTGTCTCACGGTAGACCTCAGTCCCCATCAGATCGGGAGTAGAAGGCACCTAAATGGCCGCTGAAGCTCCCGAAGGTTGAAGAAGGAGAGGGGATAAGGGGACATAGCTGCTTTATCTCTGATAGTGGGGGGACTGGGACTGAGAATCAGGAAAGATAGGTCACAGGGAAGGATACTCAAGTGGCAGGCCACTTTCAGCATGAGAACGGAGAGAGCAACATTGCTGGCGTGGGCTTCTCCCTGACACCTTCAGGCTAAACCCCGTGGCCCTGGTACTAGAGGGCAAGAGTTAACATCTCTGGGACCCAGGTAGGAGGGAACAGAGAATCCCGACTGTGAAAGAGGCAAAGCCCCCAGGAGCTACTTAGACTGCCCAGCCTGCTCCATCCAAAGGAACTCAGTCCTCAGAGCTTTCCCTGTGGGCGGCTGGATCTTTTGCCCCAGGTGGCTCAGGCTCAGTGGGCTGGGGGGAGGGGGCAGCAATGGCTTGCTAAAGGCACTTGATGTTCCTCCTTTAGCAGCCCACTGATCTCCTGGGCCCCCTTCTCTCTCGCTTTTTAAAGCTGGCCAACAAGTCAGCTAAGAGGAGGCCAGGGTTATTATACAGGCTGCTTGTACCCCAAAGGGACCTTCTGGCCTCCTGTCCTCTCTCACTCCATTTTCAGGAACCTCTGCATCTGGTCCATCTTCCTTCCCAATCCAGAGCCTCTCTGAAAAGGCTCCAGCTCTCTTAGTTTTTCCAGCCTTTCTTTAGAGCATGCTGCTCCCATCCCACTCCACCAGAACAGCTGTGCCAGTGCCTGGGGGCTGTCACCTTTCCTCTCTCGGGCCAAAAAAGGGTTTGTCACTTGGTCTGGAAAGAGGAATGGACCCATCAGGTCTCCACGACTATCTACCCCCACCCCTGCTCACCGCAGCCCGCAGAAGAGGCTTGCTCTTTACCTAAGCACCTCCCGACCTTTCAGTAAGGGTTAGCTGCCTCGGAGCAGAAGAGCCGAGGAGATGGATGCCTGGAGGAGAACATCCAGGGCCAGAGAGAACGTGCTGCACACCCCTCCCCCACCAAGTACAACCAGACTGACAGCAGGGACAGACTGGCTGCTCTGTCATCCCCAGTTCAGCCGCGAAGCACCTCCCCCCAACTGCCGCTGCAGTCCCAGCAGACCGCCTGCCCCAAGAGATCCAGCCACCTGGCACGGGCAGGGCACCCAAACCCGCAGCGAAGTTTCTGTGAAGGTGGCACTGACCACTTTCACCTGCCTCGATGTCATGCCCAGGTGTCGCCTTTCCCGGTGTAGACAGGCAGCCCTCCTCTGCCTCTCCTCAGAACGTCCAAATTCCAGGTCCCAGAACTCTAAGCAACCTGGCCCCTAAGCTCCACTGGACAAGATGAAGGACTGGCTCTCTTGTGCAGGGACACCTTGGCATGGATTAAATTTTATGCCACTTGGCCCCTCCCCCCGTCAAATGAAGCCCCCTTTTGCTGGGACCCGCTCCCTCTTCAGAGGGGTCAGAACACCCCCTCCTAAAGGGACTTCCGGAAATTATTTGCCCTCAGGCAAAGCCAAGTGTAGAACTCTGTTTTTTACCTGCTGTGGCCTCTTTCCCTAGGGATAGGAGAGTCAGAAGTACTCCCTTTCTAACTAAGCCGGAGGGGACGGGCCCCCTCCTGCCACCAAGAAGCCAGTTGTTAAGTGCCCATCAAAGAGGATCGTTTCTCTTCCCTAAGGACGCCTATTGCCACAGGCTGGGTCCGGGTGATCGGGGGTCTGAGTGGGACCAGTCTTCGCACAATCCGCATGCGCTCAGACTTTGGGGGCCGCATGCCATGGTGCTGTGTCCAAAACCCCCATCTGTCCAGCGCTAGCCTCCAGATTGCTAGCCAGGGAAGTCTTTGCAGCTGCCCCTCCCAGTGAAAGCTGTTTCTGCATTCTCCTTCCCTTTGACACTGGACTCCTACCCTCGTTGGGTCCCCGGCCTTCCCCTTAAGCTGCATTCTCTACCCCTCACCCGAGCTGCTTCCCTGCAATGCCAACAACTGCTGCTTACACCTATTTCAGGCTCCTTCCTCCCCTAGTCGGCGTCCCTGGGGTCCGCCTGCACCCCCACCCGTCAAGGGATGGGGGATGGGCACACCTCAGCTCCCTAGAGCGCAGTAAAGCTGCTTCTCCTCTCCGCCGCCTACCAGGCACCTAGGTTCATCCAGCCCTTAAGGCTAGAAGGTTGTTGGGGGGGGAGGAGGGCATAAATGGCGGAGAGGGGCCCGAGGGCACTTCAGCCGGAGAGGGACAGTCACAAGTCGCATTCACTAAAGCCACCTCTTCTGCATTCTCCCTTCGCCGGCGGAGGGTAGACACCGCTGGGGGAGGGCTTTCCTGAAGCTTGGGAGCCCTCCAAGGCCCCCACCCTTGCCACTCCCTGGAGGAAAGACTCCCCCACCCCAAGACTGGAGTAGTGAGCCCCCTCCCCCCCCCTCCATAGCTGCAGCAGCCTCCGGCTGAGGTCAGGCTCCACCTCCTTTCTCCGGATGGAGAAAGCTGAGGGTTGTTTGTTGTTGGGGTGTGTGATAGAGAAGGTTCGAGATCACCTGGCTGGGTGGGCACGCCTCTGAGAGTCGGAGCTGAGCCGGGTGGGCTGGGTTAGGCTGGAGCCTGTCCTAGAGGGCAAAGTACTAACCTACCCCCGCCCCCGTCCCAGGGTTCGGGCTGGGCAGCCGGGTTGGCGGATCGGGTTCTGTGTGGCTCACGGCCCCCCACCCCCACAGCGCTCCATCACTTAGGGAGTGATCGGAAGGTCCCAAGGCAGAGGCCAGTCGGAGAGTGACTTCCTACTTTCAAGATGCTTCCAGTCCGGCACCCGGATGGGTTGTGGGTAGAGGGAGGAGGAGACTGAAAACTAACTTTCTGTGAACATCGTGTAATGGCTGCTGGGGAGGGGCAGGTGCCAGGGTCTGTTCCCCGGTGTGGGGCTGGGGAAAGGTGCGGGCATTCTGACAAGAGTCCACAACGCGAGCTGCTTTTGCAAAGGAGCAGACTTTTTTTTCTTTTTTTCTTTTTTTTTTTTGACAGACCTTCAGGAGCAGGGAAGATGAGGACACCGGCGGCAAGGGTCTCCCCTTTTAGCATGGGTAGAGATCTGTGAGACCCGCTCAGAGCTGGAGAACCTCTGGGACCACTCAAGTTCTCTTAGATACGCCACGCCCTGCCCCAGAGGCGTTGGGGAGCACTCTAGATCATTCTAGGAAAAGAAACTCTGGGCCTGAGATCCAAAACGCAAACCAACGGAACAATGCTATGCTTTCAAATAGGGGCAGTACGGTAGCCCCTCAGTTTCCTCCTAGCTTTACTTTTGGGTCTCACCTTCTTTCCCAGGTAGGAACTAGGTGGAAAGGGTCCCTCCGGAGGCACAGACCCCTCAAAGATGCTGCCAATCCTAAGTGCCCGCCATACCCGGGAAAGGCTGAGAAAGGCAAAGGCGAGTTCATTCTCCCCTCAGAGGCAGTCAGCCTTGCTAGCCCCAAACTGTTGATTACTGGAGCACCTACTGAAAAAGATACCAACATGGAGACCAAACGCGCTTCCCTCCACCCTATTTGAAATTAGAACTCTCAAGCCATAAAAACCATAGAGAGACCAGTATGGTGGCAAACACACTCCTCTAATTCCATTCGGTGGTAGGAAGAGGCAGCTTCTTTGAAACCAGCACGGTTTACATAGTGAGTTCCAGACCAGCCAGGACTACCAAAAATATGTAAATGGGAAAAAGTGAATTGGTTCCTCCTTCTTACCCCAATCCCACTTGGGATACATTTAATGTGGCTGATTCACAGATGAGGGAACCCACGATTAAGGCAGTAAGTGCCTATCCCTCGGTACAGAAAGGGACTTACTTGTCCTCCTCTTGACTCTTAAGCCAGTGCTCAGCATCTACCTGGAGCTGCCACGCTTGCTGCAGCCCACAGCCCTGCCTTCTTCCAGCTTGAAGGGCATGTAGGGCCTTCTTATTTTCCAGTCATCCCCAGCTGGTTTCTACCTCGGTTTGGGGGATTGCTATGTCTCACGTGACAATATGCTGGTATCAAGGAAGCCCCACACTCCAGCACGGCCTTTTCCAAATGGTATTTAGCCTGCAAGCAAATTCTCTGGGTACAGTTCATGCCTCTTATCTATTCATCTGTTGAGAGAGGGTCTCCCTGGATAGCCCAGGCAGGTTTCAGACTTTCTTTGCAGAACAGGCTAGCCTCAAATTGCCTTTCTCTTCCCTGGCCTCCAGAATGTTGAGCTTTCACGCTTGTGCCACTTGACCTGGCTTTTGCTCAATTTATTTACCTTCCGTTCTGGAGCTCTCTAGAATTTCTGCCTCTGGAATTGCTATTCTTAAAGTCAATCCTGACTTTCTAGAAAGATCTGAAGCTCAGAGTTCTACGAAGACTACATAGCTCCTTGTCTCTGCTTCCTGGGCCAACTATTGCTTTATCTGGGCCTCTAAAATGAGTCTATAAGCCGGGCGGTGGTGGCGCACGCCTTTAATCCCAGCACTTGGGAGGCAGAGGCAGGCGGATCTCTGTGAGTTTGAGACCAGCCTGGCCTACAAGAGCTAGTTCCAGGACAGGCTCCAAAACCACAGAGAAACCAAAAAAAAAAAAAAAAAAAAAAAAAAAAAGAGTCTATAAACACCCGAAGGGCAGGTCTATGGTCCACATTTGTTGCTTCCTGTAGGTCTAGCACAGTCCTAGCCCCAAGGAAACATTGCCTATCCTCCAGCTTTTGCCCTTGGACACAGCCCTTAGAGGTAAATTAGTCCCCAAGAACAATCCAGCAAGCAAGTATTGTTGGTTTTCACAGGACTCTCAAGAAAGACTAAAATTAGAAGCCAATACTATTTTTTTTATTTTGAGTTTTAAAGTAAGCTTCAATTTCTCTTGAGAAAAAAAAAATCAGATTTGCTACTGTTGGTCACATTCTATTGTAGTGGTAGGCAGATAGGAAGTAGCCAGTGCCATCTTACAGAGTGGGTATGTTCTGATTTGCCCGCCGTTCCTCCTTTCCTATTTGGGGTACTTTTGAGAAGTCCTAACCTTGAAGGTTTCAAGTTTATGATTCATAACCATGGAATATCTGCCTACTTTGGACCTTCTTGGAGATCCTTGTTGCAGTCTCGTGGTCATCTCTTAAAAAGCCGCTTTCGTTATTCCCCCAGGAACAAAAGTTTACCCAGCATACTTTATCCAATACCCACAGACCAGGCTGCTGGTGAAAGGGAAATTAAACAGAATTGTGGGCTTTTCCCGGCGATCACTTCTAAGAGCATGGCAGTGGGCTTTTCCCGGCGATCACTCCTAAGAGCATAGCATACTCTCTGGAAAACTGGAGGTGCCATGCTTTATTTTGCGGAAGGATCAGTGTTTGGTAAGGAGCAGCTTCATGAGTAGGAGGAGAGGACCATTCCAAGAAGTGTGAAATGCCTGTGATGGACTAGAGGCCAGGTGCTTGCAGCCTTCCTCTCCGGGGTCAGCGGCTTCTTTCTTAGCAGACACTTTGTCTCCTCAGATACCACAGTGGAGTAGGTTAAATGAGACTTCTTCCCTGAAGCATCTTGCTAGAGGTTGGGGAATAAAGAAAACCAGGGTGCACACTCTGTGGGTCCGTGAGTACAGACCTGTAGCCCTGTATAGCCCCTGGAAAGATGAGGACATCCAGATCTGGAATGGGTATTATCTTGAGAGCTCCAAAACCAGTGAAGTAGCAGAAGGCAAGGGCAAGTGCTCAATAGGCTTCTTTATTTAACCCTCAGCAATCCTGGCGGGATTTATGCCCAAATTTACAAATGAACAAGAAAACAGAAAGGTGAACGTTCTGAGCGACTGCTAAGATCACACAGGCTTGGGTGTTTCCAAAACCTTTGCTGTTTGTTTGTTTGATTTTTGATACGGCATTTAACATAAAGGTCAAGCCGAAGTCAAGTCCTTTATAGAGCTTTATTTATTTTGTCTCTATTTTTACTGTATTCCACACAGTGTAGTTGTTAAGGATGCAAGTCTGAAGACAGAGCGCCTATGTAGATGTCCTAGCTCTTTGTCTTCTTAAAACATTTCTGTGTTTTTGAACAGTGCCTGACCCTAGCCAGGTGCCCCCAAAGCATTAGCAGTTGTGAGTCTAGCCTGTTCTCATCCCGCTGTGCCTATGGTCTGCCTTGCTTCCGAGGAGTCTAGACCTACATCCTCTGTCTATACGCTATCGCCTCTCATGGATCCCCAGCTTCACGGTGCTTGTGGCTTTCTTCTGTCCTCCCAGCTGCAGCCTGTTCCTTTTTTTGGCCTCAATCAGGTTGAGTGGCTTCTTTGACTGGGTCTAGCTGGCTTCTCTATGGTTTCCCTACTCCACCATCCGACACCAAGGCGGAATTCCTGGCTTCAGATACCTTCCTCTGCATTCGGAAAGATTCTCAGTGGCAACCCTGATCACATAGGAGGCTGACTCTACCTCTCAGGTTTCCCACCATCCCTCTAATTTTCCAAAACCCTGAACAGAGGGAGAATCACCCGAGTTTCTATTGCTCTCTTCCCTCACCTTTCATGAACTTGCAGTAAGGGCCAGGACCAGTTCCTGTCAGTAGAGACTAGTCTGGGCCACAGCCGACTGGCCACTTGTACTCAGCGTTGTTTGGGCACTCAGCTCCCAGCCTTGCCTCTTTTAACTATTTTCCCATCATGTATTCCTAAATGAGCTTACCCAGTGGTTGCCTGTTCTATTTTCCAAAGGTCTGTTAGCAACTCATTTGAATTTTACACGTGAAGTTGCTGTGAGCAACCTTCCTTTCACTATGAGATTGGAGCAAAATGTTGCAAGTGGGTTGCCCTATTTCTTTATCAAAAGAATATTCCCTTGGCAAACCTCACCAGAAGTCCTCTTTCCCCACCCTCTGCACTTGCTTTGACACTGAAACAACAATGAGGCTTTGAGGAGCCTCCCATCCACTAGCCCCACTTCTAACTGCAGGAGACTCTCCTACTGCTGCAGAAGCACCCCCTCCCAGCCAGCTTTGAAAACCGAGAACTTTCCAGTCATCGTTGGCACGCCCCTCTTCCTCATTAGACGTTGCCCGTCTGTCTGCTAGTGTATCATCACAGCTTATCATCCACCTGCGTGAATCAACTTCACCTGCTCTCTAGTCCCCGTGACCCAAAGTCCTGACCCCTGGTTGCCCTCAGCAAGCCAGCCGGGTCTCAGTGAGATCATTCCAGAGCACACCACTTCATCTCCATGGCCTGCCTCAGCTCTTCAGTGTTCCTCCCTCACCCCGCGGTCCAAATCTGGAGTTGCCTTGGCGGCTCCCCAGCTACGGGCCCTCTTTAACTTATCCCTGGACTCGGTCTCACATCTAAACCTGAAAGTCAGGCTTCCTGTGGCTCCTCAGTGCCACCTGTCTTCTGCCAGGCACTCATGCACAGTGTCCTGGGTTGCCAGGCACCTGCACACGATGGCTCTCAGAAGGCAGTTACTCGGTGGCTAACGGAGCCTGGCCAGCGAGCTGTGCTGTATGACTCTGCTTGGGATTTCCTTACCAACCTGGAAGCTAGCTTCTACAGTCACACTGTGTGCCAGGCCCTACCCACTGTCTGAGGCTCCTGCTGACTTGAATGATAACTTCGTTTGTTTTCTAGAGTAATAGTAATGTTACCGTGGCCCCTGCCTTTTGTGTTATTTAAGACCGATGCCTAGCTTTTGCTATAAAATCAACTGACTATATTCACTCCACAACTTAAAAAGTCGCCGGACACAATAACGACTTCTTGTTGAACCTGAACACCCAAAAGTTACAGTTTGGGATTTGGGATAGAGTTCAATGATAAAGCATGTGTTTAACTGTTCAAAGTCCTGGATTCTGTCATTGGAACCAGAAAAAAGTTATTCTGGCTCTGCCTTCCCCAACCAAGAAGGCAGGTACTGTGAACAGAGCCTACTTTTTTAGCTGCTACTAAAAGACTAAAGAGGGAGAATTTAGTTCAAGGCAAAGCCTTGAGCGTTCCTTTGCCTGCCCCTTTCCTCCCTTCTCCAAGGCTGGCCTTGATGTTCAGTTTAGTCTGATTTCATTTAGATAAGCTTGCCGGAGAGCCTTGGGAAGAGAGATGATGCTCCCGATGGGTCTGCAGCAACCTACCACCATGTTTACTATGCAAGTATTTGTTGCAAAGGTGGCCTATGCCTGGAATTCCAGTACTTGGAGGCAGAGGATCAAGAGTTCTAGGGTAGTCTAGGCTGTACATTGAGACAATGACTCAAAATTAGGCACATTTAAAGAAAGATTTTATTTTTAATTACATGTAAGCATAGGTGTCTTGCACATGAGTTCGTGTGCCTGTGGGACCAGAGGCTCCAGATTCCCTGGAACTGGAGCTACAGGCAGTTATGGGCTACCTTACCTGGGTGCTGAGAGCCAAACTTTAGTAGCAAGCCATTCCCAAGACCCAAAAATGAATTTATAAAATGTAGTACCAGGAGTTGAACTACTGCCTAATGCATGCTAGGCAATCTCTTTCTCTCGTTCTTTCTCTCTTTTATGAGACATGGCTTCCCTATGTAATCCTGGCTGTCCTAGAACTCACTCTATAGACCAGGTTGGCCTCAAATTCAGAGATCTGCCTGCTTCTGCTCCCAAGTGCTGGGATTAAAGGCATGGACCACCACTGCCTGACAGGCAATCTCTTTAAACCATGTTTCATCTATCCCCATCCCAATAACTCTAATTAAAAAAATAGATTGCGTAGGCAACTCCATTAAGCAGGGGTAGTGCGCTGGAGAGGACTATTAAGCCACACAGGGAGAGGACTGGAATGGTGCTCTTGCTACGTCATAAAGAACATTAAGAGCCGGGTGGTGGTGGCGCACGCCTTTAATCCCAGCACTTGGGAGGCAGAGGCAGGCAGATCTCTGTGAGTTCGAGACCAGCCTGGTCTACAAGAGCTAGTTCCAGGACAGGCTCCAAAACCACAGAGAAACGCTGTCTCGAAAAACCAAAAAAAAAAAAAAAAAAAAAAAGAACATTAAAATTCCCTGAAGGGTTAGTAATATCGCTCGGTTAGAGCATGTGCAAGGCTCTGGGTTCAGGTCTCAGCACAGCAATCCTAAAACCAAGCACAGGGGCATATGCCTACAATACCAGGACTTGAGACGCTGATGCAGGAGGATTGCTATGAGTTTCAAGCTAGGCTGAGCTATATTATTAGTCCCAGGCCTGCTATGGTCTTGTCTTAACAACAAAACCAAACTGATAAAGATTATCGGTGATTGAAATAAGGAATGACCTTTTTTTTTTTTTTTCTGTCTCTCTTGTCCTAACTTTTAAACTCTGTCTGCTTCATAACTAATACTTGCCATTGCCCCTGGCAACCCCTCCACAAAGTGGGAACTCAGTAAATGCCAATTGTTTTTAAACCAAGCAGATGACTGGTGCAAATTGGGCGGATCACTCAAGTGGGCTGAGGGCAGGGTGCCTGGAGAAGAGGCTAGCCGAGAACATGCCTCATAAGCAGGGTGGTGGGAAGGCATGGTGGGTACGGAGGGCCTTGGCATATCCTCTGAGGTGTGGAGCAATGGTGCCCCTCTGGGCAACAGGGAGATGAGCTGAGTGGCTGTTCTTGGTGGGAGTGGGCTTCTCAGAGGACATTGAAGAGGAAGCATAAGGTGGCCAGTGGGGTTTCCCACCTTAGGGGAGGGATAATGTGGAAGAGGAACATGGACTAGGAAGGGGTAACCTCTGGGGAGAGAACTGCTATTGGGACTTATATAGTAATAGCTCTGATGTCTCAGGCAGATATCCCTGGCAGGGCTGTGCTCTCTGGGGAAACCTAGCAGCCTCTCCTACAAGAGAACAGTCTTGTCACTTCCTTGTGACAGGCTCCATACTCAGAACAGACATCTAGAACTCCTGCCACGTACCCATGACCTCTTACCAGACTCAGGAGTCCGGGACAGAGGGGTTGCTGCTCCTGTGAGCGACCTGATGGCAAGAGCAGGAAGCCACAGCTATGTGTAGGTCAGCGAATGGGACATAGAGATGTCTTTGCCTTGGGTACCCTGGCCAGAGGACAAGCCCCAGCTGCCTTCCACAGAGGGCTTCTCCTCTTTCCTCTCTGGGGCCAGGCAAACCTAGGGAGGGAGGGTATCCAGGGGACGTGGAGTCCCCGAAAGCCAGACCATTCCCCATCCTTCTCCAGCCTCGATAGATCACAGTATTCTGTCCGGAGGCACAGGGTGGGGGTTGCAGGTGGGGGAAGGGAAAGAGGTGCTGAGAAGGGCTAGGATTTGCTGAGTTTAACCATCCAAGTGGTAGTTCTTCAGGCTGAACTAGCCAGCTCAAACTGTCAGGACTGCGGAGCAGACCTCAGCTCCTCTAAACACCACAGCTGTGAAGACTGACCTATGTCCAGTCTTAGGGAGCAGCCTTGCAATGACCCCAACCTCTCTCTCCCCTTCTACTCTCAGCCCGGAAGCTGCAGGCTGACTCACAGGCACAGGTGTCTTGCGAAATTTCATTTCATTTCTCTTCCCTTCCTGCCCTTTATCTTCCCTTCCTCACTCATTTTGTTTTGTTTTATTTATTTATTTTCCGGAGCTGAGGATCAGCTGAACCCAGGGCCTCAAGCATGCTAGGCAGGCATTTTATCACCAAATTACAGTGCCAGCCCAGTTTCTCATAGCAAATGCCATTAAACTTTTCGCTAACAACTGAAGGAACCACTGAATACCCGATCCTGTTGGGCCTGTCGGCATCAGCCACAGCCCAAGCTGCACTGAGAGAGAATTTGCTACTCCATGCCTGTAAATAGAACAAGCCCTTGAGGGTGGGGCAAGGTGCCCAGGCTGTTCTGAAGGCAGCACTCTGCAGAGGCTGCCCCTCTGGGGAGCTCAGGCAGATGCAGAAGGTGGCTTTCCCAGCAGGCCAGACAGGCGGCCCCCCAGTCCTCGGCTTATCTCCCACTGGCAGCTGCGTGTTCACGCTCCTTGCTTCTGCTCCTACAGCGTGTCTGACAGACTCTTGGTGTGTGTAGTGGTATGCATGTCCATGTGTGTGCTCACCCATGTCTGCTCCAGACAGGCACAAGGCACAAACTCTGCTTGGATGATCTGGGGTTGTGACTTTCTGTCAGCACAAGTGTAGACCTGGTCTTCTTCTTTGTTTTTTCCTTTTTCTATTTTATTTATTTATTTATTTATTTATTTATTTATTTATTTATTTTTGAGGCAGTGTTTCTCTGTGAAACACTCCTGGCTGTTCTGGAACTCACTTTGTAGAACAGGCTGACTTTGAACTCACAGAGATCCGCTTACCTCTGCCTCCCAAGTGCTAGGATTAAGGACTTCGCCACCACCACTGGGTTATAGACCTGGTCTTCTTCTACAGCCCCTTGACTCATTTGCTGTCTCCGAGGAGGGAGCTTGCTCTTTCCTGGGCCTGAAGTAGCTTTCTTTTTAAGACAGTAGATCTTTTGAAAACCTACCATCAAGTGCTTCTCTTCCCCAGGGCAAGCTGAAGTTCTGGGCTGCCTGGAAGAATACATAGGAGCATAATTGTCCTTCTGAGCTTGGTCTGGGCTGAGCTGTCATTGTCTCCACACTCCTGGCCCAGGGGATGGCCCTTAGTTTGTCTAGAAAACATTGTTGAATGTGTGGATTATGGACTTGACCCGGGAAGCAGCAATTCATTTTCATAAACACTTGGAGTTGGCCCTGCTCTGGTGTGCCTGCCACCTCTGTTCTGACTCATTTCCTGACCCAGTGGTCTAAAAACATAGATAGACCACTACTTTGCTTTAATTTTTAAAATTAATTTATTTTTATTTACGTGCCTTGGAGTTTTGCCATGAGTGTTGGGTCCCCTGGAATTGGAATTACAGACAATTGTGAGCTGTCATGTGGGTGGGTGCTGGGAATTGAACCCAGGTCCTCTGGAAGAGCAGTCAATGCTCTTAACCACCGAGCCATCTCTTCGGCCCCTTAAATTTTTTTTAATCACATCATTATTCTGTAATTGTACTGCATGTTTGTGGGTGTGCATGCTTTGTGTGCATGTGGAGGTCGTTGGACAAGTTGTAGGTGCTGGGGTCCTCTCCCGTGTGGGTCCCAGGGATTGAATTTAGGTTGCCAGGAAGGGCAGGAGTTGAGTCTTCTCATCCGACTCCTTACTGCCACTGTGGAAAACGACTTTGAATTTCCTTTTCAGGCTGGTCATGTGTATATCCTACAATAGAGAAATCCCATCCCTGAGGATATACCTGGAGAACCTGAGGCACACTTGGAGCCTGTAGGAACATCCCACAGCAATCTCAAACTAGAAATGCAGATAAGGAAGACGGCACATTCGCTTGTAGTACTTCCACACGAGAGAGCACTAGACAAGGAAAAGGGAAAAAGTTGAACAGATTATAGCTCTGCTCATTAGCCTGGAAGAAAAACAGTAAAACTACACAATGATGAACCAGATATCAAGACACACACGCGCGTGTGCGCACACACACACACACACACACACGTACGCACTCACACGCACACATGCGCGTATACACACACATACACCACTCACTCACGCACAAATATACATGGTGTGAGTCCAACTATAGAAAGTTAAGACAAACAAACAAAAAAAACACAAAAAAACTAGCATCCAGTCAGGCAGCAGAGGTGCACATCTTTAATCCCAGCACTGAGGAGGCAGAGGCAGGTGGATCTCTGTAAATTAGAGGCCAGCCTGGTCTACAGGGCTAGTTCCAGGACTGGTAGGGCTACACAGAGAAATCCTGTCTCAAAAAATATCCCAAATAACCACAGCTACATCCCCCCAAACAAAAACAAACAAACATCCAAACATCCAAAAGAATATCGTGTAGTGATACACAGACAGATAAGAAGTCACCTCAAATAAAACAGGATACTAGCACACCTGTGAGAGGGTGAAGCACGGGTACAGACTGAGCCTAGAGTTCAAGGTTAACCCCAGCAAATAGTGAGTCTGTCTCGAAAGTAACAAAAAGAAACAAAAAGATAACAACTGGGTGCTGGTCGAATAACTTGGTGGCAGAATCCTTGCCTAATATGAATTAGGTCCTGAATTCCACCTCAGCACAATAAAATAAAATAAATAAAATAAAATAAAATAAAATGGTGGAGGGCTTCAAAGTCATTTGAACTTACTTAAAGAAAAAACAAAAAAACATGGTCTTGCTACGTAGCCCAGGCTAGCCGGGAAGTGGCAGTCCCTCTGCAGCCTTGCAAATGATGGGTCTGCAGGTGTAGACCATGGAACCTACTTCTCCCTCTTAGTTTTGACCCTGCATGGACTGGCTTCCTACACATTTTACTGTGGGAAGAGAGAGCAGTGTGTGGTCTCCCTCTGCCTCCCGTTTCCATCCAGACCCTGTTCTCTCCCCAGCCGGCAGAGGAGGGGCCACAAGGTCCCTTATAACAGCTCCTTTCTTTATTTCTGAGTGGGTCAGAGGCATGTGGGGGGTGAGGGCCTCCCTTCTGCAGCTGGGCCCTGGCTCCTCCAGGGTGGTGGGAAGGCCCGGGGAGAGAGCAGGGTCAGACGAAGCGGCTGGCCCTGCTGTTTGTGCCAACTCTGGATTAGGCCAGGGCTCTGGCCCACCTGTTGTTTCACTCAACCAGTGTGAGCATGGCCACTGAGCACTTGCTGCAGGACTGGGTGCTGCTGAGCGTTCAGGGACGTGGAAGGGGTTTATTGTTGTTACTGTAGTTTTCATTTCTTTGTTCGTTTTTTTGCCTTACCCCACAAACACAAAGCCCAGGCTGGCTCCAAACGCCAGCTCCTCCTGCCTCCACCTCCGGAGTGCTGGGACTGTGGGCCCTTGCCATTACGCTGGGTGAGAGGTGATTTCTGAACTCTATGATCTAACAGTATTACTAGAGGGGACCATACCCCCCCCCCCAACTGTGCTATCAGCAAAATAAAGACTAGACATCACACGACCGCCCACCAGAAGCTGTGCCGGCATGCTGCTATACAGACGGCGCAATCACAGGCTTCAAGCTTATAGCCCAATGGCAGAGAAATGGATATATCAAACGAATGCAACCCGTCGGGCGGGATGGGGGCTTCCTCCCGCTGAGCGCTCTGTCTGGTTAATCTAACAGCAACCAAGACCCAAGAAATACGTGGTAGAAAGGAGGCTAGCCTCTCTATCTGAGAGTGGGCAGATGAAGTGTGCTGAAGTCACCTTCTAGAACTGTCCCTGGCTGAAGAAGATAGCCCCCTCCCCCACCTTGTCCTTGCAAGCTCATGGATGCACACAGGCCAAGGCAAGAGGGAGGTCATGGAGGGGGTGAGGAGGAGACAGAGGACTGGGGAGAGGCTGGAGAGTTCTTCTGAAGGAGTCCTGAATTGAGGCTTTAGGGATGAAGCAAGAACACAGTGAAGGAAGGGCTAGACTTCCTGGATGGAGGAACCAGCTGGGACAAAGACATAGGCTAGGAAATCAGGCAAGGAGGGCAATACAAGATGGTTCGTAATAGTGTTTGCCTTCAAATCCTTAGGTCAGCTCATCCCACTCTTCCCTCTCTTCCTTCCTTCCTTCCTCCCTCCCTCCCTCCCTCCCTCCCTCCCTCCCTTCCTTCCTTCCTTCCTTCCTTCCTTCCTTCCTTTTTCCCCCCCAGGCTGGCCTCAAACAGAGATCCACCTGGCCCTGCCTCTACTTCCCAAATGCTGGGATTAAAATCATGAGCCACCACTCGGCTTTTCTTTTTTTTTTTTTTTTTTTTTTTTAGTTTTTCGAGACAGGGTTTCTTCGTAGCTTTGGAGCCTGTCCTGGCACTAGCCCTTGTAGACCAGGCTGGCCTAGAACTCACAGAGATCCGCCTGCCTCTGCCTCCCGAGTGCTGGGATTAAAGGCGTGCGCCACCACTGCCCGGCTCGGCTTTTCTTTCTGTAAGACAAGGTCTCAGTAGCTAGCCTTGGATGTCCTGGAACTCTCTCTATAGACTAAGCTGGTTTCTGAACTCACAGAGATCCTCCCCCCCACACCTTGCTTCCCAAGTGCTGGGATTAAAGGTGTGCACCACCATGTCTGTCCTTCCACCATTTTAACACTGGGTTTAGTGTATTGCTCAGGCTATCCTCAAACTCTTGGATCTAAACGATCCTCCTGCTTCAGTCTCCAAATTATCGGGGACAAAGATGCTCTGTTGAAATGTTAGGTCTTGATTTTGGGGCATTTTCCAGACAGTTTTACTTTTATATAACCCAGCTTGTCTTGCACTGGATATGTAACCAGTCCAGGCTGGCCACAAACTCACAGCCATCTTACTTCCAACTTGTGAGTGCTGGGAACACAGGCTATACCTAGTGTAACCTTTGATCTCAAATGTGCTAGGACACTTGCCGGCTCTAGGGGAGGCTTGTCCCCACTGGCTCAGGGTGGAGGTACGCTGAGCAGCCTGGCCTGGATAGGGGAGGCAGGTTGGTGGATCGTGGAGAAGTCAAAAGTCAAAATTCCAGAATGGCTCCTGGTTAGAGGAAGTAGGCGGAGCACACTGGTAGAGCCTCCACCCTGAGTAACCGTGGCTCTGCGTGCCTGTGCTTGGGGCTGGAGGCAGAGGTTGGTACGTGAACGAGGCCCCTGCTTCATCTTAGCCAGGGCTTTTCTAAATGCCTGCTTGTGACGTGAAAAATACTCGCACGTAGCAAGATCGTCATAAATCACAGCTATGTGCACTTTAAAGCGCCATCCTTAGGAGAGCCTACAATTCAATCAAATGAATTCAATCAAAAAGAAACTCCTCAGGAAACTCAAAGGTGGTTTTGTCCTGGAGAAGCGGGAAAGTACAGGAGAAACGAGAGTCAAGCTTTTCTTTTCCATAAACTTTTCAAAACTTACACCGTTTCGGAGACTGGAGAGATGGCTCCGTGGTTTGGAGCACTCGCTCTTTCAAAGAGGATCTTGATGGAGTTTCCATGCGCCCACATGGCAGCTCCCAAGTCCCTAAGTACAGTTCCAGGGAATCCAGCGCCCTCCTCTGCTCTCTGCGGGTACCAGACACGCAAGCAGAGCACATACATACACGTAGGCAAAACACGCATACACATAAAATAAGTTTTGAAATAAAATTACAGTTTTTGAAACAGTGCATAATAAAAAAAATACGGCGCTCGCCTTTGCTCGGTCATTCTTGTATGAGGAGGTGATGATAGAGGACGATGTTCTTTTAATGTTCTAAATTAGCAAAATACAGTTCATGATGAAATTTCTGTCTTGGAAACGGTGCATTCATCCAAAGCACCCTGGGAAAGTGGAATGGCCCGATCCGCGCACCTGCGACCCCGCGGATGGCCGGCAGGGGTCAGGAGAGCTCCACGCAGAGCCCGAGCAGGTCCCCGCGGTGTCCAACGCTATGCTAAGCGGCTCGCAGAGTTTTGAGGCCGGAGGCGGAAAGAGAGCACTCCGGATCTGTGTAGGCTGCGGATCGCGACCAACGACCACCCAGGTCCGAGGGTCCCAGCTCCCATCAAGGCCCGCGAAGTGCTAGGCACTTCCCCTAATCCCGCAAACTGCTGCTTTACACGGTCTCAGGCTCCACCCAACCTTTCCCCAGCGTCGGGGCGTGGCTGACTCACCCTTGGTCCCTGAGGTTTAAGTAACTCCCGTTTCAGGGCTTTGCACGGGGGCCTTAAGCAATCTTGCCTGGAGCACCCAGTTGGTTGCAAAGGTCAGGGAATTGGTGTGCGAAGTGAAGCAATATTACAGAGGTAAGGGACTACCACTTCGCTACAGGGTTAAGACTCAAGTCTCTGGGGACAAACTCCCTCCAGGCCCACGCTGGGTTGTTGTAATATTCTGTGGCTGCCTTAGCCCAGTGTCACTTCCCAGGGGACCCCGGTGTCTACATTTATGTATCACTAGATTTTGATAAAGACCATGACCAGGCCACAATTAACACATCTCATTAGCCCCTGCCAGCTGCCCAATCCACTTTTCAGGATACAGTTTGTTTTGTCTTTTATTTTATTTATTTATCTTTATTAACTTTATTTTATGTGAATCGGTATGAAGGTGTCAAATCCCCTGGAACTGGATTTTCAGACAGTTGTAAGCTGCCATGTGGTTGCTGGGAATTGAACCCAGGTCCTCTGGAAGAACAGAGTTCTTAACCGCTGAGCCATCTCTCCAGTCCTTGTCCTTTATTTTTAAAATATTTCTTGAGTATATCACATTAAACAACAACAACAACAACAGGAAAACAATCACATCCTTCCTTTGTTGTTACAGCTGGATGAACACAGGTTAGGTAATTGTAGAGATTTCAAGGTTCCAGACGCACTGGCCCTCCCACCGCCAGGATCTTCTGTTGCGCCATAGCATGGTAGGGGACCTCACATGACAGCAGGCACACTTGTTTAACAGCCTTATCTTATAAAGCCACCAAAGTCACGAGGGTCCAACTACCCAAGCCATTAGCAGACGGCTGGGGTTAGGACTTCTTAACACGTGTACTTGGGGACACGCTCAAGTTGGTAGGGTCCCAGGGGGCATGACTGGGCGATATGCTTCTTTCTGTTAACTTGTGGAGGTCAGAGGACGACTTGAGAACCAGTTCTCTCCACCCACCACGTGGGTTTCAGGACTCCAATGCAGATGGTCAGGCTGCTAGGCAAGACTTCATGCAGGCCTGCAGGTCCCCTGCCGCATTTTGACCATCCATCGTCTGTGGGTCATTCCAGTGTCCTGCCTTGGCTGACCACTAGGACCCAGAACAGCTAAGTGAAGGGGCAGCCGCGAGCTCCTTAAGATGAGACTGGGTTGGGGTTGGGCAGGTGCCAGCTTCACCTGTCTCAAGCCTCAGCTCTTGGCTGTAGGCTCAGACCAAGTATCGTTGGGCTAGGATCCAGGAAAACCACTTAGACCTTTGGGAACTGAGGAGTTGACAACTCAGGTGCTCCACCTAGGATGCTATATGCACCAGCCCCGGGTTGGGATGTTCAGGTGCTCCACCTAGGATGCTATATGCATCAGCCCCGGGTTGGGATGTTCAGGTGCTCCACCTAGGAGGCTATATGCATCAGCCCCACGTTGGGATGTTCAGGATGTTCCATTTTTTTCACTACTAGCCCATCTGTTTCAATTCTGACCTTGAAAACATCAAGCTGTCTGGATAGTAAGTAACAAAATAAAAACAAAACCACCCTCAGAGATTGGGCTGGGCATGGTGGTGGCACATTCCTTTAATCCCAGAATTTGGGAGGCAGAGGCAGAAGGATCTGAGTTTAAGACCTGCCACAGATATATATTGAGACAAAACAAAACTCAGAGATGCGCCGGGTGTGTTCATGCCTGTAATCTTGGCACTAAGGGGGCAGGGGCAGGCTAGTTCCTGTCTCGAAACCAAACAACTCTCAAGGATGGTCTCCAGAAACTTAATACAGTTCTCCTGCCTTTTGATGCTGGAAAGCCCCACTTTCTTTAAGAGAAATCACAGGGAGGTGCATATGCCTCATGCTTGTAATCCCAGCTCTTGAGGTTATGGGCAGATCTATAGTTCAAGATCTTAGTTCAAGGCCAGTCTGGAGCCCCAAATAAAACCATGGAGAAGTTGGAAGGGGAGGGAGGAGATAGTAGACTCAGTGCTACAGGGCTTGCCTGACACACTCCAGGTTCAACCTCAGCACCACAAAAGAAAAAGTCACTGGGAAATTTGAGTCTGCGACTTCCCATTCCAGACTCTTCAAAATACTCGGGATACAGACAAGTGGCTTGCTTCTCCTCCAGACACTGCTTTGGGCACAGAAGGGTTCGATTTGCAGTATGTTTAATACAAAATGGCAGCAGCCACTGTGCAGCCATAACAAAATTAGCCACAGGGTGTCTAGAGAAATGTACACAGGCAGAGAGACTGGAGTTGAGCCAGGCAACCCGGGCTGGCCACAGGGCCTGTGCCTGCTGCCCGGTCGGCTGCAGAAGGTCACACAAACAGTCCCAGCGCTGGCCCGTGACAGAGTGATGCAGTCAGATCCAGGCACACCAGGGACGCCATCCAGAGACAATCTTTCATGCTGTCATGGCTAGACCAGGACTCTGTCTTCCACGGGTCTGTCACATAGATGTTCTGGAACTGTTTAGACCTTAGGGAAACAGCTAACGAGGACAACAAGGTTTTTGCCTCTTCCTCAAGAAAAGAGGCCGTTAAGAAAATTGGAAGCAGCAGCACTCCCGCTACAGTTGCGTGGAAAGGGCTCCCTGCCAGGTTTGCCCCAGCTCAGGAGTAGGGCACCTGCATATCCCAGGTGCCATCCCAGAGGGTGAGAACATCAACATCGGGAGTGGAGAGTAAGGGCACAGTCACTGAAGCCCCCTACGAGCCCCAGAAAAACCCAAGTCCTTTGTGCGGTCCATTTTAAGCTTTCCTGACAGACTGGGCTGACAACGGCCGGAGAACCCCACCTCGTGCGGGTGGTGTGCTACCGTGTGAGGGCATGCCTCTGCTTCTAAAGGAAGGCCTCAGTGCTAGGACCGGGGGCGTCGGCCGCGGTGCTAGCGGAAGTCGGCATTGAATGCTCTGCCAATGACCAGCCGCCTCACTTCGCTGGTCCCGGCTCCGATCTCATACAGTTTGGCATCTCGAAGGAAGCGGCCCATGGGGAAGTCATTAATGTACCCATTTCCACCTGTGAAGGGAAACAACGGGCGGAAGAGAAAGGGCGGAATTGAAGGCAGCGAGAAAAGGAGAGCCAGGGAGTCATTCCCTAGTACCTTCAGGGATTGGTTTCTTTGCATATGACCTGCGTGCATTCCTTCAATACCCTCCACTCCCCGTGTAGGCCAATGCTCTACCACTGAGTTATGACCCCAGCTCATATTTTACATATGTCTAGGTTGTTTATATATCTAATGTGATACAAGTGCCTTTTAGATAGTTGTTATAGTGGAATGTTTAGACATGACAAGAGAAGTCTGTGTTCATCTCAGGACAATTTTCCTTTTGTCTTACACTTATTTATTTTGTGTGTATGTGTGTGCATGCACATGTGTCTTGGCACACATGTAGAGGTCAGAGGACAAGTGTGTGTGTGTGTTTGTGTGTGTGTGTGAATTTTCTCCTTTAACCAAGTGTGTCCTGGGGACCAAACTTCCTTCCTTCTGCGAAAGGGTGTGCCTATCCTAGGCTGGCCTTCAACTCATAAAATAGCCAAGGCTGACCTTGAACTTCTGATCCTCTAACCTCTAACTTCCTGAGTTCCGGGATCTCAGGTGTGTGCTACTGAGTGCTACACTGAGCTAGAGCCCAGGTTGGCCAAGAAGTTACTAAGTAGCCCAGGTTGGTCTCAGTCTCGTTGCAATCTTCCTGCTTCAGTTTCCCAAGTGCTGGGATTATAGGTGTGCACTCCTATGCCCAGCCTTTTCTGAATATGTTTGATCGTTGGTTGAATGCAGAAGAACCCCAGGATATACAGGCTCTGGAGGACGGCTGAGGCAATGAGGGACGCTTGTTGGGACCAGGAAGGCATGGGAGAGCTGGTCTAGAAGGTCAGAATGCTGAGGACCTAGAGATGGACAGGACAAAACCTGGGCCTGGGACTGCAGAGTGTTCACCTAGAGTGCCCAGAGTTCCGGATTCAGTCCCTAGCACCATACACAAACCAGGTGTGGTGGCATATGCCTATAATCCCAGTTGTCAGGAGGTGGAGGCAGGAGGATTGGAAGTTCCAGGTCATCCTCAGCTATACGACATTCTCACACACCTGGGACCTCATTTAAAAAAAACTGCAGAATGAATGGCAGAGATGGAATTCAAACCTAAGCCACTGATGAACGAGGCTGCTCCCCCCGAGACTCTCTCTCTCCATTTCCTGCTGACCTTAGGCCAGGCAGGGAAGATAAGGAACACTTGGAGCCTCCAACCTCCGCCCTGCCATTTATTTTCCTCTTCCCTTTTTATTTTTGGGGTTTTTCTTTGAGACAGTGTTTCTCTGTGTAGCCTTGACTGTCCTGGAATTCACCACATAAACCATGTTGGCCTTGAACTCAAGATCCACAGGCTTCTGACTCCTGAGTGTAGGCAGTAAAGGCGTATGCCACCACCACCCTATGGGTTTTTTTTTTTTTCCTCTCTTAAAAAATTGATTTTATGTATATGGATGTTTTGCCAGAATGTCTGCTCACCACATCCATGCCCGGCCTCTAGGAGGCCACACAAGGATGTTGGTTTCCCCTAGAACTGCAGTTACAGATGGTTGTGAGCTGTCAGGTGGGTGCTGGGAATAGAACCTGGGTCCTCTGGAAGAGAAGCCAGTGTTCCTAACCACTGAACTGTGTCTCCGGGCCCCACTCTCTTTACTTACTGATGGCCATTACAAAAACTTCCCTTTCCTCATCGCTGGAGGCAGACAGAGCCTAGGGAGCCAGCATGAATGTGGCTAGCGTAAGCCGAGTGAGGAGTGGAGAGGGAGGGCCACTCACCTAAACACTGAATGCCGTCCAGGGCTACCTGCGTGGCACACTCGGCTGCATACAGAATCACACCGGCACAGTCCTGTGGGATGAGGCTCTGCTCAGCAGGGTCCTGACAAACCCACAGGCCCCGTCCCCTGAGATGACCCACCAATCCGCCTCTTCTTCCCCCGAGCTGGCCCTCACCTTGGCAACAATGTGGCCTTCATCACAGGCCTTGGCGACGTTGTAGACATACTGTCGACATGCCATGAGGCGGGTGTACATGTCAGCCATCTTTCCCTGCATCAGCTGGGCACAAAGGGAGGCCCTGGGTCAACACGCTGGGACATTCTAAGGACTAAAAGCAGGTCAAAGGCAAGGACAAGCTGAGGGCCAGGGATGAGGCGCCAGGAGCACCGAGAGTTGCCTCCCGTGTTGCTAACTTTCAGCAGCTCCTCCCGGCGGACGGGCAGGATGAGAGATGCGGCTCCCTTTCCCCTAAACTCCAGCAGCTTTACCCTCCAGCCTTGCAGAGTCGAGTTCGTCCGTCTCCAATAGGAATGGGCAGGACAAAGTGACGGACCCCCCAAAGCCAGGCTGACTGGGAAAGGGGCTGCATTCTAAGAACTCAAGCTCATTGCTAGAAGAAGACAATAACCCAAACCGCACCACTATCTCCTCCTCTCCTTTAATCCAGCAAAAGAGGACACTTCAGAAAGTATTTCCCTTACCTGGAATTGGCCGATTTTCTGGCCAAAGGCTTCCCTTACGTGCAAATAGGGAATGGTGTGGTCCAGGACAGCCTGCATGATCCTGCCGGAGGAAGACAGCACGGGGGTGTGATGGGGTGTGATGTCAAGCGGGGTGAAAGGGTGTCAGAGGATTAGGCCTGAGGGTTGAGGTGGGAGGAGGAGGAGGAACTGAAGTCCCCGAGAGAGACTCCCTGCTGTCTCAGTGACAGCATTGCCTGCCCAGCTCCCAGGCAGGCCCACAGATCTGTTGGGTGTGGTGGAGCAGCAGGCAGGTGTCAGAGTCTGCATTTCTTGTTTCACAACCACACTGACTAAGCAGAGTTGCTCTCGGGCCTCACCTGCCATCTGTCACATAGTGACATTTCCCCGTGTGAAGAAATTAAATACAGGAGGAGATTCAAGAGGACAGAAGATAAACCACAAAGTAGCTTCCTTTGTTCCTCCCTTCCTTATCAGGGGGAGGCTGCTAACCTAACAAGACTGGCAAGCTCAGGTTGCCCCGGGTTTCACACTCATCCAGGGGCGCACTAGCTTCCCCA
The DNA here is from genome assembly GCF_014885135.2 of Alexandromys fortis. NCBI lineage: Eukaryota > Metazoa > Chordata > Mammalia > Rodentia > Cricetidae > Alexandromys > Alexandromys fortis. The sequence continues at coordinate 19,996,917 of NW_026067902.1, forward strand.
ATAAACCTCACACTGGTGAAGCGTACCCACCAGTCCCCTCACACTTACCCAAGGGGTCCACCTGCCAGCACCAGGCGTTCCAGGTCCAGCCCGCTCATCAATACGTAGACCCCCTTACTCTCTTGGCTCAGGATATTAGCAGCTGCCGGGATAAACGCCAGAGAGGGCCGTTCATAGCCTCTTCACTTTTACACAAGGTACTATGTTACACAAGGCACAAAAGCACACTATTTGACCTCCAACTCGGGTTTCCGGTGAGAGGAAAATAGAGCTTTTGTCACTTCAGTCAGAAGTGGGGTTCTCGGGACCCTGCACCGTCCACAACACTACAGAGCCCCAAGTTGTTAGGGCTTTCTTTCCTCACCCTGGACTCCCTAGGATTGGTTTGGAAGTCACCCTCCCCTCTTCGCTTCTTTCTACACCTGATGTCTACTCATGCAGAAATCAGGACTCATGGGACTGAGGTCCTGTGCTCGGGTTCAGGGTCACCTTTTTGCGATGTCCATGAGAACTGCTTGGTCGAGAGTTAGGGTGGTCGTGACAGAAGCCGATGGGCAGCTACCCCCTAATGAGGACTCAGGAGATGTGGGCAGAGCGTTTGGTACAGAAACTTGACAACTTAATCCACCTTTAAGGCTGGTGAATGCATTTTCTGTCTTTTCTAAGAGGCGAGTCTGTATGGATTCTTCCTCGAGACTCTTTCTGGACACGGCATTCTGTTTCTGGAAGGTTCACACTGATACACGAAACGGTCCTTATTCATGACCAGATCCACGCCCTCCACTCCCTCACAGAGCTACATAGTGTCACGTTCACAGTTACGGCACAGGGGATAAAATATTCCTGCAAAATCAAATTACCTCTCCTTCATCGAGTCTGGCTTCTGTCAATTTATTTCAGAAGGGCTTTTAGCATCATTACCGAGTGTAATTCAGAGTGTTGTGGTTTGGACACAAAATGGCCCCCTGCGGGCCGGTGCGCTGAAGTCGGGGTTCTCTGTGCAGCAGTGTTCTGGGGTGGGGTTTGGGACGTGACTGGACCATGAAGGCTGGCCCAATCAATGGATTAACCCGATGACGGATTCCTAATTTGACAGCATTAATGAGACAATGGAAACACACACAAGGCCTCCAGGAAAAATGGGCCGCTGGGTGTGTGCCTTTGAGAGTCTAATGGGACTCTGGCCTCTTTTTGATCTCTGCTACTTATCCTGATAAGCCGTTCTCCCCAGGCCCTTCTACCTTTATGCTCTGGCTCACAGTACTGCAGGAACAATGGAGCCAACAGATCATAGGCTTGACACCTGAAACCATGAACCAAAAGAACTTCTTCCTCCTTTAACACATTTCTGTTGGGTTATTTACAAAGGAGACAAGAAGCCGGCCTAGCACAGGTTGGCTGCACAGAGTGATGGAAGGATGTCAGCGGGAGACGGTAAGCCTTCCCTTTCACCAGCCTTCATCTGGGCAGGCAAGCAAGCAGCAGCAGGGGCTGTGGCCAGGGCAGACAGCTGTCCAGGAGCTGTAAGCCCACAGCCTAGCTGCATATCATGGAACACGTAATGGTGGTGAACCTCAGTAATGCTGAGATGGGCTTCTCCAGCTTGCAGAGGAGCCAGGATGGAGCCTCCCTTATTATCGGGACACTTACCAGGAACTTTGCAGTCTTCGAAAACAAGCTCACAGGTGTTGGAGCCCCTCATGCCCAGCTTGTCGAGCTTCTTGGAGGTACTAAAACCAGGCATACCCTTCACAGGAAACCAAAGGAGGCCCTGGTTAGACTTGCCCCAAGGGGGCCTAGTCAAGGGGAAACTCACTCTATCTACCGATTCAGATACCTGCCCACATCTTACTCCCAAGTTCTCTCTCTGGATGCAAAACTCCAGTCTTCAAGCCCCACCCACTTTCTTCCCAACACCTCTGCCGCCAGTCTGCTACTCCTAAGTTCTCAGGGGAGCAGTTCTTCCTCAGCAAAACATGAAGTCCCCAGCTCTCCTCACTCTTCCAGGGACACGACTCTGAAGACACTCTCAGAGCCCATGCCAACTCCTCTGTCCCCTTTTCCTTAGCCACCTGTCCCACGAGCACGCTTTGACCAGGGTAACTTGGATGCACACGTGTCATCAGGTGACAGGGGAGTGAAGGCACACGCTGTTTCGTTACCCCCAGGCCTTTCCAGTTCCCATCTCAGCCAGTGACTCCTCCTCCTCACAGGGTGCCCTGCCCAATCTCTTGCTTAGCTTAACCATGTTACTACTTTCTACCATTCCCCTGCAGCTAGGTCCCCAAGCCTCAGTGGCACCTGTCCTCTTTCTTCACCAACAGTAGGCAGATGGTGTGAAGACAACACCTGCTCCCTTAACTTATATATTTCCAACTTTTTCCAGGCTGGGGCGCACGCCTTTAATCCCAGTGCTTGGGAGGCTAGGGCAGACGGATCTCTGTGAGTTCAAGGGAAGCTTGCTCTATACAGTGAGTTCTAGGCTTGACAGGGCTACACAAAGAGATTCCATCTTAAAAAAAAACAATAAAGCAACAACAAAAGATGACCCTGGTTTTCTTTTCTCTATAGAGAAAACTTTGCTGTTTCCTGCTTTTATTTTTTTTGGGACAGTCAAGCTATACAGTCCTGGACCTTATTACAAGGATCAGGCTAACCTCAGACTTGCCTCTGCCTGTCAAGCGCCGCTCATATTACAAATACACATCACCTTGTCCAGCTCCTGGTTTAAAACTAAAGCAGAACCAAAATGGAACTCTTGAGTTCTAATCTAACTCCTGATGTATCCTGTCCTTGTCCATACTATTGGAGGGACAGCGTCCAAATCGGCATTTGCATTCCCACCCATGCCTCAGTCTCCCCCACAGCTCCTACTCAGCCCAGTAAGAAAATCCCATAGCTTCTTTTTCTTCTTCCTTGACTCTGTAGACAGACAGCTTTTTTGCCTTCAGACTTGACCCAGCCTCTCTGGATCTCTTTTTTCTTTTTCTTTCTTTTTTTTTTTTTCTGTAGTGTTGAAAATTGAACCCAGGGTCTTGTGTGCTAAGCAGATGCTCTACTTCTGAGCAACTGGATCAGCACCAGACTTGACTTCTGGGCCACCTTCCTCAGCTTCTGCTACTGGCTCGCTCCTGAGAGCAGAGCACAGAACACTGAACACTGACTGAATCTCAATTGGTTGGAAAGTCTCTCTGATCCCATGCTCACCTTCTCCACAATGAAGGCTGTGATGCCCCGAGAAGCTGGTACAGCAGACAGATCTGTCTTGGCGTAGACAACGAGGACATCGGCGTCAGGGCCATTGGTGATCCAGAACTTGTTGCCATTCAGAACGTAGTGATCGCCTAAGGGACAGCAGGCCACTGGCTGTGGGCTGAAGTCTCCTGTCCTGCTTCAGCCAACCAGTCTGGTAACTGCTGCCGCCTTGCTGAGAAGCCATACTGGGAACCCAGCAGAGACCCCCACCTGCCTTGTGGCAAGTGGCCTTACCTTTCTTTTCCGCTTTAAGCTTCATGGAGACGACATCAGAGCCAGCATTGGGTTCACTCATGGCCAGGGCTCCGATGAAGTCACCGCTGATCAGCTACAAGGAAAACCAAGACCCGTCTTGTTAAGACCTTGGAAGCCCCCTGCAGCAGCTCCCAGGACTGCTCTTCCTGCTCATATTCCACCCTGCAAACTCCCCGCAGAGCAAGGTGGAGTAACTATCTGGAAGGCCTCTTTTTCTTCCGCTTCCACATCCACCACTTTTGGCAGCAGTGGGGATTGGCTCCAGGGTCTCAGGCATGCTAAGCACGGGATTTACCACTGAGCCCTCCCCTCAGCCCCCAGTCTTTAGACCTTTAAAAATTATATTTTTATTTATTTGCTCTCTGTGTTTACGTATGCACAAAGGCCACTGTGTGTGTGTGTGTGTGTCCTCATATCAGAGGATAATTTGCGGAAGAAAGTTGGTGCTTTCTCCACTATGTGTATCAAAGTCAGGTTATCAAGCTTGGTGGCAGGCAGGCACTTTTACCCACTCCTATTTGCCTTGAGACATGGCCTTGCCAAACCACCCAAGCTGGGACTCATGATCTTCCCTCTTCTGCCTCCCAAGCAGCTGAAACTCCACACGTCACCACAGCTCTGACTGAAGGCCCCACCCCCATTTTTTTTTTTTTTTTTTTTTTTTTTTGAGACAGGGTTTCTCTGTGTAGCTCTGGCCGTCCTAGACCTTGCTCTATAGACCAAGCTGGCCTTGAACTCAGAGATTCCCCGGTCTCTGCTGCCTAAGTGCTGGGATCAAAGGTGTGCGCCACCACCACACGGTTAGATTTTTTGATTTAAGTATTTCAAATCAATCTCAGTCACTCTCCTAATTCTGTTTAGTTTGTGGGAACAAGAAGAAAATGAGAATCTGCTTGTCCCCACCAAGGGGAGGGCATGTCATACAGTGGTAGTGCCGAGTCCGTGCGGATTCCTTCATTCCCGTCTCCTCACCTTGGGAAGGTATTTCTCTTTCTGCGCCTCATTCCCATTGCGAACAATCTGGTTGACGCAGAGGTTGGAGTGGGCACCGTAGCTGAGCCCTATTGCTCCAGAAGCTCGGGATATCTCTTCCATCACCAACACATGTTCTAGGTAACCCAGGCCAGAGCCGCCATACTGAACTGGGAGTGGGGCAGTGTGGGAAGCAGAAAGGCAACCAGGTTACACTGGAACACTGATAGGAGTCTTTTATGTTAAAAATTGTTTGGTTTTGAGATACAGAGTTTCCCAGTAGCTATGGAGCCAGTCCTGGAACTCACTCTATAGACCAGACTGGCCTCCAACTCACAGAGATCCACCTGCCTCTGCCTCCCTAGTGCTGGGATTAAAGGTGTGAGCCTCTACCGCCCTGCAGGAATCTTATTAATTGGCAGAAAAGAAACACCCTAGTAGCTATTCCAGGTTCCCCTAGCGAGGCTGGCAGGCTGTTACCAGGGGCTCTGCTCAGAAGGACATACACCTTGTTCTGTTTGACGCTGGTGCGGAACTGCACTTCAGAGACTATCATGGCTGACTCTGGCTTTATCCCAGACATCTTCAGTAAGGACAAGCAAAAACCTGAGCACCCACTCCTCCAGAAGTTATAGAAGGCGGAAGCAGATGGATGCAGGAAGAAAGAAGGCAAAGAAACACGAAGGGGGTGGGCGGGAAGGAGGCCATGCTCAGAGCACCAAAACCAGTTACAGACTGGGTATGTGCAGGGACCTCAAGAAGGTGAGATTTTAAAAAAGATTTATTAGTGTTTTTCCTTACCTACCATGTGTTTAATGCCACACATGTACGGGTGCCCCCAATACCAGGAGAGCCCCTAGAGCGGTGACTCTCAATCCCTTTGAGAAACCTCCAAAAATATTGACATCACTATTCGCAACAGTGGCAAAATTAGTTATGAAGTAGCAATAACTTTATAGTTGAGGGTTACCACATGAGGTACTATACTAAAGGGTCGCAGCATTAGGAAGGTTGAGAACCACTGCCGTGGAGCTAGAGTTATAGGTAGCTGTGCTCCACACCGTGTGGATACCAAGGGCTGAACCTGGTATCTGGAAGATAGGGGATGCTCTTAACCACCGAGCCATCTCTCTGGCCCAGAGGTGAGAGTTTAAAGCATAGCTTTGGGAACAAAGTGAGGCTGATACATATATGTAGCCTACGCAACAGGTGCGCATATACACACAGAGATATATATAAAAAAAAATTTTTTTTTTAAAGAGGTTTTCAGAACGGGCACAGTAGCAGACACCTGTAACCCCAGACTGGGAAGGTGGAGGTGGGGAGATCAAGAGTTCAATGCTGTCTTTGGCTTCGTAGCAAACTCAATGCTGGCCTGGGCTATCTGAGGCCCCATCTCAAAAAATTAGGAGGGAAAGGAGAAGAACAGAAAATGGAAAAGAGAAAGGAAGCACGTATTCCTTGTAAGCTGTTTCCCAAAAATCCAAGTGTTTAGGTCCCTTGGTCCAATAAACACGCTCGTCTGAGCTCTCAGGACGCAAAACGCTCAGGAGAGTGAAGCTGCCAACCACAACTCCGGGAAGTAAAATAGGAAACAGAACTCCTGTCTGGCCTTCAAAACTCATCCTTCAGCTGGGGCCTGCTGGTGTAGGCCTATGTCTCAGCCACCTGAGAGCCAGGAAGAACACATTCAAGTCTTAACCTGGCTACGGAGGGAGTTCAAGGCCAGCTAGGGCAACTTGGTGAGACCCAGACTCAAGATAAAACAATAGGAAAAGAGGTGAAGAAATAGCTCAATGTTAGGGTTCATGTCTGGCATGTGCAAGGCCTTAGGTTCAATCCCCAGCACAAACAATAGCCCTGGCTATCTTTTCGAAGTTCCCACTTGAAAGGACTTTATCTGAGTTCTTGTTTTTGTTTTCTGAGACAGGGTTTCTCTGTGTCCCAGTCCTAGCTGTCCTGGGACTCGCTCTGTAGACCAGGCTGGCCTCAAACTCATAGAGATCCATCCATCCCTCTGCCTCCAGAGTGTTGGGATTAAAGGCATGGGCCACCACCACCTGGCTTGATTTCTAAATTTTTAAGTGTGGTGCTGGGGGTCAAACTTAGGACTTCATGCAAAGCATACACACTCTTGCCAATAAGCTACTCCCCTGCCCCAGGTTTCTTCTGCTTCATTTCTTTCCTTTTCTTCCTTCCACCTTTCTTCTCAAATTCCTGCTCTTCTTGCTCTTCCTGCCTTACCTCTGAGTTTTGGGATTATAGGCACCATTCGTTTCTGTCATGTTGGGGACAGGCATTCTTGCAACTGAGCTGTATCCTCAGCTTCTTCCTCAGGGTCTCATATACCTCAGGGTGGCCTTGAACCTCCAACCTTCCTACCTCTGTCTCTCAAGTGCTGGGGTTACAGGAGTTTAATCACACAGCCTGGCTTCAGGCCCTTGATTTTAAATTCCTTCTTTGTTTTATTAAATACATTCTGATTCAGAAGCATGTTATGTTGGGCTGGATCATAAACCCTCAAAGCACAAAGAGAATCTCCCTAGGGGGTTCCCAAAAGGCCCTTCCCTATGTCAATGTGAAACTTGCTCACATTGACATGGTTTAAATGAAACAGTTTCATTGTATCACCAGAGTAAGTTGCCAGGGCCAACTCAAACCCCAGGAGGATATATGGTGAAATATACAGACACTGGTCAAACCAACACTTGTCTCTGATACCAAATCCAGTCACATCTCTTACATAAAGAAAACGGCAATATAATTTATGCATACCTCTAAATCCTCTACTACTCATTATGTAAATAGTGCATGCTTTGTACAAATAGTAGTATTTATACAAATATTTGTACAAATATTAGCTTTATTCCCCTTAAACATTTTTACATTAATTTATTTTATGCACACGGGTGTTTGTCTGTCTGTATGTACGTGTGTCATATGATGCCTGGTGTCCTTGGTTGACAGAAGAGCTCCTGCAACCAGAGTCAATGATGGATGTGGGGCACCATTTGGATGCTGGGAACCAGAGGCCGGTCCTTTGCAAGAGCAACCAGTGCTCTTCAAACCATGGAGCCATTACTCCAGCTACACCCCACAACCCCTTTTCGAGTGAGGATCTTAGCTCTGTAGCCCAGGTTGGCTCTGGACTTCCAGTCTTCCTGCCTTAGCCTTCCAAGTATGGGATTAGAAAGTTGCTCTGCTGGGCAGTGGTAGCTCACACCTCCAATCCCAGCACCCAGGAGGCAAAGGCCAGTGGATCTCTGAGTTCGAGTTCAGCCTGGTCTGCAGAGACAGTTCCAGGACAGCTGGGGCTACATGAGAAACCCTGTTTTGATTAAAACAAAAACAAAACAAACAACCCCCCCCCCCAAAAAAAAACCAAACCAAACAAACAAACGAGAGACAGAGAGAGAGAGAAAGAGAGAGAGAACCAGTTCTTTTGTATTCCCTCATGGCCAGGAGCGTGGCTGAATGAGGAGGCCAACAGCTCAGGCATTTACTGTCATGGCAACCCAGGCAGAGTCTTTTTCTGGAAGGCAACACAGAACCATAATATACCAACGTCCTGCCTTTTTACCCCAAACAAGTTGTAACACACACAGGGGATATTGGGCACGCCCAAGAGCCTACTAAAACTCAAGATTATCATGGGACCACCTTACCTGAGGACCCAGACATCCCTCTTAGTCCCATTTCTGACCCCAAATGAGCTTGGCGGACAGGCCGTGAGCAGAGTACTTTTCCTAAAGATTCGCACGTACAGGCCATTAGTGAGACAGAGCTCAGGGGTCCCCGAGGGAACCGATGCACTAGGACAGTTATTCTACACTCCCCCAAATCACCTGGAGGCATCTGTAGAGCATGCAGATTCCATAGGATGAAAGGCTCTCATTAAATCTTCAGCATGGAATTAAAATAGCGGGTCAAGAGTCTGAGAGATCCTGCCTTTTTGCCATCCCTAAGGATGATGTCGATGGGCACTGCTTCAGGTTCAAGGATGAGGAAGTCCTTTGGGAACGATCTCTCCCTTCTCTTTCTGTTTGGTTGTTGATTTCCGCGTGTGCGTATGAGTGGGCCTATGTATATGGACGTATGTATGATGCATGTGCACATGTGTATGTGAGTGCAATACACTCTTGTGGACACGCGGGAGGCCAGAGGAAGATATCAGGCATCCTCTTCTATCACTCTCTACATTGTCCCCTTTTTTCTTTTTCTTTTTTTCTCTGTGTAGCCCTGGCTGTCCTGGAACTTGCTCTGTAGATCGGGCTGGCCTCGAATTCAGAGATCTGCCTGCCTCTGGTGGGATTAAAGGCGTGTGCCACCATGTGCTGTGGGACAATGGTCTTATAACTTATAAAGATTTGTCACTTGTATTGCTTTAATAAAACGCTGATTGGCCAGTAGTCAGGCAGGAAGTACAGGCGAAGCGACCAGAACAGGAGAATTCTGGGAAGAGGAAAGTCTCAGTCTGCAGTCGTCACCCAGACACAAAGGAAGCAAGATGAGAATGCCTCGCTGATAAATGGTACCAAGCCACATGGCTGACACAGACAAGAATTATGTTAATATAAGTTATAAGAGTTAATAAGAGCCGAGTGTTGGTGGCACATACCTTTAATCCCAGCACCTGGGAGGCAGAGACAGGCAGATCTCTGTGAGTTCAAAGCCAGCCTGGTCTACAGAGCTAGTTCCAGGACAGGCCCCAAAGCTACAGAGAAACCCTGTCTTGAAAAACCAAATTAAAGAAAAAAAAAAAAGAGTTAATAAGAATCCTGGCTAATAGCTCAACCAGTTTATAATTAATGTAAGCCTCTGTGTGTTTCTTTGGGACTGAACGCCTGCGGGACTGGGTGGGACAGAAACCTCTGTCAACAATCATGCCTGGCTTATGTTGTTCCTTTTGAGGTAGGATCTCTCACTGAACCTATAACTCATGTTTTTTGGCTAGGATAGCAGCATGTGTGCCCAAACAAGCCCCAGCAAGCCTTCTCTGGGATTCCAGGCAATGGTGGGACAGGCCGGGCTTTTACAGAGTGCTGTGCTCTGAGCTCTGATCCTCATGTTTACATAGCAAATACTCTTAGCTTGAGCCTTCTTTCCAGCCCCCTGTTTTTGTTTTTCTGAATCAGGGTCTCAGTCTGTAGCCTAGGCTGGTCAGGAACTTACTGCATAGCACAGGCTGACCTTGAACTCAGAACTGCCCTTCTGTTTCAGGCCCCTGAATGTTGAGAGTACAGGAATGTGCCACCATACCCACTTGCCTTTGCGCCTGTTTTAGCAAAAGAGAGAGTCTCTGTAGGAAGAGAAGCCATACTCACCAGGGGCTGTGATGCCCAGTACTCCCAGGCTCCCCAGCTGCTTCCAGAACTCCTATCAAGAGAACAGAGTGGGCGAGTTTCAAGGTGGCAGTTAGCCATAGGTGGCCCAGACAACAAGATCAAGTCATTCAAAGAAAGGAACTATACACTTAGGCAGGCCCCTGTCAGCAGGAGATGGGGTGCACCTTTCTGGGCACCAGTGCAACACAGCACTGCTCCAGAAGCTGCCACTCCCACCCTCAGCCTTGAACTCACTCTCAGGTTCTTGAACTCGTTGCTCTGATCAATCTCTTGGGCTTTGGGGGCCAGGTTCTCATGCACGAACTTAGATATAGTCTGACGAAGCTAGAGAAGAAAGTTAGACAGAGGCTATTGAAATCAAGACGTGATTGCCACTGAGAGTAATGTCCCTGTGGCTGAAGGCCACAGGCACCCTCACCATGAAGTGTCAGGTCAAGGCTTAGGGGTCCCACTGAATTATGCTTCTTCAGAAGCATCAGAAAGGAGGGAGCTTCGCTGGGCAGTGGTGGCGCACACATTTAATCCCAGCACTTGGGATGCAGAGGCAGGCGGATCTCTGTGAGTTTGAGGCCAGCCTGGTCTACAAGAGTTAGTTCCAGGCCAAGCACCAAAGCTACAGAGAAACTCTGTCTTGAAAAAACAAAACAAAACAAAAAGAAAAAAAAAAAGAAAGGAGGGAGCTTTAACTGAGAGACGCCTCTATCAGATCCCACTGTAGACAAGCTTATAGAGCATTTTGCATTTTCTTTTTTTCTTTTCTTTTTTTTTTTCAAAACAAGGTTCCTCTGTGTAGCTTTGGAGCTTTTTTTTGGAACTCGCTCTGTAGATCAGGCTGGCCTCAAACTCAGAGATCTACCTATCTCTGCCTCCCGAGTGCTGGGATTAAAGGTGTGTGCCATCACTGCCCGGCTTGGGCATTTTCTTAATTAGTGATCAATGCGGGAGGGCACAGTCTATTGTGGGTATGGTCACTCCTGGAGGGGGTGGTACTGGGTTCTGTAAGTTAGCAGGCTGAGCAAGCCAGTAAGCAGCACCCCATGTAAGCCCCTGCCACCAGGTTCCAGTTTTGTTCAAGTTCCTGCCCTGACTTCCTTCAACGTGGAAGTGTAAGCCAAATAAACCTTTTCCTCCCCAATTTGCTTTTTGGTCATGGTGTTCACCATAACAATAGTAAATAGGACAGTAATATTCCCCCTCTTTATTAACGTTCTTGGTAGCTGGGTGGTGGTGGCTCACACCTCTAATCTCAGCACTTGAGAGGCAGAGGCAAGTGAATTCTCTGTGAGTTCAAGGTCAGCCTGGACTACAGAGTGATTCCTAGGACAGCAGGAGCTACACAGAGGGATCGTCTTGAAAAACCAAAAAAGATTCTTGGTTTAGACATCTTGGAAATGATTAAGATATTGCCATTTTATTAATTTTAAGATTGAATTTTGCCCAAGTTGGCCTTGAACTCATGTACCCCAGTCCCTCGAGCATTAAAGATGATCTTCAAGATGCTGCTTCCCTACGTGAAATTATTCCGTGCCTTCCTGCTGTACTACTCAGAGTAACACACAGGCCTCTAAGCCAGTCCGTACATCCTGTCCTCCACTGGCCATCCAGCCTTCCCCGTACCTTCCCACTACCCATTCCCGGCACTCCAGACACTCCCACGCTGTCCTGACACCTGCCAGTCTCTCCACCATCCTTGAGACTGTGGCTGAACGAGATTACTCAATGAGATGAGACACTGCCTGCCCGCTGGGAAAACTAGAGCCCTAGCCCTGAGCACCAGAGACCCAGGTGTGAAGCCCGAGGTCTCCAAAGCGGCTCTCTGCCAATCATACAGCCAGGGGCTGCTTCTGTTCGTCGTTTTTAAAATCATATTTATTTGTTTTGTGTGTGTATGGCGGAGTACCACGGCGCATGTCTGGATCAGGGGACGACTTTTGGGGTCAGTTCTTTCTTGCTACCACGTGGGTCCTGAGACTCAAACTCAGGTCAGCAGATTTAGTGGCAAGCGCCCTTGACCACTGGGCCATCTTGCTGGCCTACTTTGATGCAATGAGACTAGGGCTATGGGAGAATCACAGACCCAAGCACTTCAGGCAGCCTCTAAGTGACACAGCCTCCTGCCCCCAGCTAGAGCTCTGGTTCAGCTCTGCTTGTAACCACAATCTTCATTTCTCTGCCCCGCCTCCACCTTTCATGTGGCTACAAGAGCAAAACTTACTTAATATTTAACTTCTTCCCATCTGAAGCCAGAGTTTGCCATGTCATCCAGGCCTTGCCAAACTACTATAGAAGAACATCGCGGGCTGGAGAGATGGCTCAGCAGGTTAAATGTGCACCTTGTGAGCCTGAAGGCCTGCGTTTAGTGCCCCCTGAACCCGTGGAGAGGCGGAAGGAGAGAACATGCTCTAAAAAGCTGTCCTATTACCGCCACATATACACACAATAATAATACAGCTCAAAATAAATCTTCAAAAAAAAAAGTTTGTTATAGCGGCATGGAAGTAGGCGGATCTCTGAGTCCAGCTAGATTGGTCTATATAATGGAGACACTGTCAGAGAGAGAGAGGAGAGAGAGAGAGAGAGAGAGAGAGAGAGAGAATTATAGGATAGAATATGTTCAAAGTCCATGGAAAAGTCCTTATGCAACCTAACGCTACGTACAACAAATACACACAAATGGTGTATGTTTTTGGGGAGCGCATGCCTATCTATAATCCTAGCACTCAGGAAGCTGGGCAGGAAGATACTCAAATCTTCAAGCCAGCTTGGCCACTTAGCAACATCCTGTCTCAAAACAAGGCACAGTATAAAATACCAACTACAAAGGCAATCCTCTTTATAGTACTTAGAGTCAGGCCAGTGCACCGCAAAAACACTGATTTAGAAAGGCAAGTGTGGGGCTAGACAACCGGTCAGTGGTTAAGAGCATGTGCTGGCTAGTTGTATTTTTTTCTTTTTTAAAAAATCAACTTGATACAAGCTAGGGTCATTGGAAAGGAGGGCGCTTCCACTGAGAAAAAGCCTCCACACATCCAGCAGTAGACAAGCTTGTAGGGCATTTTCTTAATTAGTGATCAATGGGGGGGGGGGGAAGGATCAAGTCTATTGGGGGTGGAGCCACCCCAGGGTGAGGGGTGGGTCTGGGCTCTATGGGGAAAGGCTGAGCAAGCCAGGAGCAAGCCAGTTAGCCGCACCGCCCTGCCCCCCAGGGCTTCTGCCTCAGTGGGACTAAGGTGTGAAAGTGGAAGACAGATCAACCCTTTCCTCCCCGTGCTGCTTTCGGTCACGGTGTTTTATTGAAGCAATGGTAACCCTAACTAGGACAGACGTTGGTATCAGGACAGTGTCTGTGGCAGACCTGACTACGTCGTTTTGGGGAGGATCATGGGAGGTCTTTGTGACCTTGAGCTAGAAGAGTCACGGAATGTACAAAGCTGGGTGAACTGTTGTAGGTGTCTGGGAGATTAGAGAGTTGAGAGAAATGCCGAGGATGAGGATGGAGGCCTGGCTTGTGAAGTTCCACTGGGAAGTTTGAGAGTCACTAAAGACTTTTTTGGGGCCGTTGCATATTTCGGGTTAAGAATCTGTGGTTCTGGTGAGCTGGGGCTGAAGAGTCGGCTGGGATTAACAAGCTGTCAGCACCACTACAGTGAAGTCTTTGCTTTGCTAGGACAATCGATGCTGGAGCTGAAGAACTAGTGTTGTGTGAGAAGAGCCCAGCATCACGGAGGTGGAATCTGGTGTTTCCTCAGAGGCAGCACACAGACACTGAGGTGCAGAGGCGACCAAGGTTGTACCTTGTGCTGGCAGCTGAACATGATCATGTGTAAGAGTCACCCAGGGATGTGTTTGTGTCAAACTGACCACAGGTCACTTGTGCTGGCTACTGTTACATCATTTTGACACAAGCTAGGGTCATCAGAGAGGAGGGAGCCTTACTTGAGGAAATGCCTCCATAAGATTGGCTGTAGATGGGCTGAAGAGATGGCTCAGAGGTTAAGAGCACTGCCTGCCCTTCTAAAGGTCCTGAGTTCAATTCCCAGCAACCACATAGTGGCTCACAGCCATCTGTAATGAGATAGCGCATCCTCTTCTGGCCAGCAGGCATACATGCAGACAGAACACTGTATTCATAATAAATATGCACAATAAATAATAAATATGCAAAATGGGGGAAATCACAGTGTGGCCATCCTTGGGCAGTTGGTTCTGGGGTCTATAAGAAAGCAGGCCGGCCGAGCAAGCCATGAGGAGCAAGTCAGTAAGCAGCACCCCTCCATGGCCTCCACATCAGTTCCTCCCTCTCAGTTCCTGCCCTGTTTGAATTGCTGTCCTGACTTCCTTCAAGGATGGACTAAGATGTAGAAGTGTAAGTCAAATAAAATAAACCCTTTCCTTTCTAAGTTGCTTTTGGTAATGGTGTTTTATTGCAACAATGGTAATCCTATCAAAGACTTCCCGCCTTTGCAGATGACCTAGGTTCGATTCCAAGCACTCCAATTCCAGGGGATAGGATACCATCTTCTAACCTCTGCTAGCACCAGGTGGGCGTGTGGGACACATACATACATTCTGGCAGAAACACTTGTACACATAGAGTAAGTAAATATACGAATTAGTTAAAAAGGTAAATGAGTTCACCAGCAAAGACCCAATTCCTTTATTGCTGTAGGATGGTATAGAGACAAAAATGATATTCCATATGAACATCAACGTTCCAGATGCTTAGGAACACGACTGTGGTAGGGAAACCCACAGGTTCAGCTGGCCCGAGCTAGTGGGAGGACACTGATTCCGGACTGACAATTGGGGCACCTGCATAGGACCAAACTAGGCCCCCTGAAAGCAGCTGACAATGGTGTGGCTTGGACAGTGTGTGGGGACACTGGCAGTGGCACCAGGATTGGCTTTGTGGACCCATTCTCTATGGAGAGATGTCTTGCTCAGCCTCGGCACGGGGGTGAGGAGGGAGAGGAGAAAGGGCCTTGGTCCCGTCTCAAGGAGGTGATGGGACGAACTTAGTTGACTTCTCAGGGGAAGTCTTACCCTCTCTGGGGGGGGGGGAGAGGGAGAAGAGGAGGGAGGGAGAACTGGGATTGGCATGTAAATAAATCAATCAATAAAATAACAATAAAACAGGACTGTGGGAAAGTTACATCCTCAAAGTATGTTTGCTCCAAAGATCTGAATGCAACCATTGTTCTCTAGGACACAGAGAACACAACAGGTTGGGAACCAGGCAACATGAAGACAGGCTAGTGGAACGACAAGCTGGGACCTTAGTATCCAGGTTATGACAGTCTTCTGGCCTGGGGTTTCCAGACTCTTCCTCCACCTAGGCTGACATTCATAGCAACACTCTGACTTGTACACATCTGACTCAAGAAACAATTGTGTGCTAAACAATCACTCCATAGGACTTTTCTTAGGCAATCTATAGCAATTGCTTAATACATACATTGCTGGGACCCGAGCCATCCCAGGAAGTATTTTACTAGGGTTTTATTTAGAGCCTTAAATCCAGCAATAAGGGTGGACAGGCAATCTGTGAACACATCCTTCAAGGTCTTCTTCAGCCTTGTGCTCTAGGCCTTGAGGAAGGGAAGAAAGCAAACAAAGGGTGCATTTCAGAATTCCTTAAGTCTCCCACTGGGGGGAAAAAAAAACAACCCAATGCCTTGTTGGTTATGGATCAACCATAATCTCAACCTTCAACTGAGAACCACAACGTAAAGCCTGGTGTGATGGCCCACGTCTTTAAACCCCTCACTCTGGAGGCGGAGGCAATCAGACACACTAGAGTTCAAGGCCAGCCTGGCAGAGTCTAGAGGGAAGGGGACCGATACACGCAGAGTATTGGCTGGAGTCTGAGTCGACGACTGATTGCCACTAGGGGCAGGGCCAACCAATCCTCCCACCCAAATACCACCAGTCTCCCGGGAGCTTTGGTTCTTTTACTCTTCTGTTTCCTTCTAGCAGCTCTGCGTTGTTGTCTGTTGCAAATACTTCCTCACTAGAGATAACGATGAGTCAGAGGCTTGGGCATTAGCTAGAGGAGGAAGGGAACAGTCCCTTTCCCTGGCTTACTAGTGACGCTTCCAAGGCCCGGCAGGCACAAGTTACTTGTGGGATGGGACACGGGCACGAGGCCTTCGGGCCGGCCTCCCTACCTGCTTCTGTTCCTCGTTTAACCCGTTGATAGCATCGTCCACAGGCAGCATCGAGTGAGCCCGCTGCGGGACAGCGAGGGGCGATGGCCGCAGTCTCCAACTGGACACCCGTCGCCCCAGCAGCCTGATTGCAGTCGCCATCTCTGCCTTGCACCGGGAGCTTCGGCTGCATTAGCTCCACCAATCTAGTCTCACAACTCTGTCCAATTGGAGAAGGGGTGGGGCTAGTCTCACAACTCTGTCCAATTGGAGAGGGGGTGGGGCTTCAGCAGCCAATCACACGCGGAGACCAGCCGAAGGCTTTGCTGCTCTTGCAGTCACGCAAACCAATCAGTCGTGAGGCGGTAGCCTTCCCTGCCTCCGGTGGTTGTCGCCTGCGGTACTTTCTTTCCTAAGTCTCTTTCTGGGGTAGAAGAGCCCACAAAGTAGTATCTCGTGCTGAGATTGTAACCTTTAACCGCAGAAGACTACCTTCGGGGAAAAGCAGGTACTCCAACATAGGACGGACCGAGCGCATGTTTGGAGGAACAAACTGTCCAGACAGATCTAGGCTAGAGATCTGTAAATACTCTCTTGCCAGCTCTGGTTTAAAACAGTAAGAGTCGCTTTGTTATGTAACGGGTCCTCCAGATATTAGAAGGACGTTTTCTCGACAGAAAAGGAAGAGTGTTTGAGGTCCTCTGAAAAAGCCACATGTGTGCAGATTCTACAGACTGATTTAGAACTTTCTGGTTGTGGAGACTGGGCATTGAGGATTCTCAGCCAAAGTTATCTTGGAGACGGGCTGGAGAGATGGCTCGGTGGTTCATGCTGTTCTGCCAGAGGAACTGAGTTCAATTCCCAGCACCCACATAGGCAGCTTGCAAGTGCCTTTAACTCCAGCTCCAGAGGATCTGATACTGTTGGCCTATATAAGCACCTGAACATACACACACATACATAAACTAAAAAGATAATAGAAATGTATCTTTAAAAATTGACTTGGAGAATTCCTTTAGTAGTCATTTATCTCCAGCCTCTGTATCTGACCTAATATTCCTGACTATCAGGTAAGAAAATTTATTTTTAATTAATTAATTAACTTGAGACAAGATCTCTCCATGTAGTCCTGTTGCCTAGAACTTCTGAATTTGAACCCAAAGAAATCTGCCTGTCTCTGCCTCCCAGGTACTTTGACTAAAAGTGTGCATCACCCCACCCACCTGGAATTTAAAAATTTAGCCGATCGCTAACTTGTATACCATCAGATAGCATCTGAAACCCTTGGCGGAGATTTCCTTGGTTTGCGTTAACTCACCTCCTGTAATGAGCATGGAAGCAGATTCCTCTGAATGAATAAATAAAGGGGAATCTGTAGTGTAGATAGAGCAGGAAATTTATAGAATAAGAATGAATGTAACTTGGTGTAATGTAAAAGCATTTCTTCTTGTGTGGGATATGGAAAATTACTAAGGTGAAATATTGGGAGAGCATTTGCCCGTTTGAAGGCTGCCACACCCATCTGGCCCTGCCAGATGTGGGGGGCTGCACCCAGCAACCGTGGTAACGAAATAATCTTGCCACACAAGAGGTTCCCCCACCCTTCTGTGGCCAGTCGATACTGATAACCTAGGACACCTGGTTATCGGAAGGATCAAACGAGGGGCAATTTTGAACTGGCATAAAAGAGGTGGCTGAAGCAGGGCAGTTATCTCACTTCTCACAATGGCTCTGGCACCAGGCCTCCGTGGAAAGAGAGATCCTCCTAGCCTGCCTCCCGAAAAGCAGCAATACTGAATGCCTTGCCTAAACATTTAATGCTCTGTCTCCCGAGCACAGAGCTTTGTCTCCCGAAAACAGACATTTAACACCTTGCATCCCGAAAGCAAATCCTCATTCCATGAGAGTGGACATTGAAGGTCTGTCTCCCGAGAACAGACTAGATACTCTGCCTTTCAGAATGCTTTGCCATCCCGAAAGCAAAGCTTCGTCTTTTAAGCAGACAGAACGCTTTGCCACCCCGAGAGCAAAGCTTCATCTTCGAGAGTGGAGAACTAAAAGCCTTGTCTCCCGAGACTCGGTCACCCAAAAGCCGAGTCCAAGGCACTACCAGATACCAGCCTGGAACATCAGGACCTTATCTCCCGAGTGCAGACTACAGGGTCAAGAGTCGATCTTCGCTACCCAGCCCCCAGTGCGGACAAGAGCCCAGCCTAAAGAAATTCAAAAAGCCCTTTTTAAGCCAGGGAATATCAGGTCGTATGATGCTATTTCATGTGTGTACGAGAGGTTAAGAGAAGAGCATGGATGTGTTAATACACATGTTAATGTGTGAACTGTTAAGAGATATTTTATGGATAATTGATCAGATTAGGAAATAATGGATAAGTTAAGGTCAAGGAGTGTTTTATAGATAATTAATGGATAAGTTGCATTAAGGTTATAGATAAGTAATGGCTAAGTTGTATTAAGGTTAAGAAGTGTTTTATGAATAAGTGATAAGTTAGATTAAGGTTATGAATTGGTTTTATGTATTAGGTTTAGTGGGATTGATAATTGTGATATTAAATTGCCTGTGTGTTGCCCATTATCAATCCCATATGCCTACTGAGATTGTAACCCCCATTGATGCACTGGATATTAAAGTTGCTAGTAAAGAATCATCATAAAAACAATTCTCTTGCTTGGTCTGGTTACTCATCACTCTCTGGGGAGAAGGGCACAGAGTCCTCATAGATATTACTCGAAAAGAACCTGGAGCTGAAGTCCCCCAGCTCGTAACACCTCCCCAACATGGGAACCGATGTCTTTGATAAATGCACCGATTTGTGACGCCCTTCGGCTCTGTGACTATACAGATACCCTGTAGCTATTTCCGTGTGTGTGTGTGTGTGTGTGTGTGTGTGTGTGTGTGGCAGCCTCGACAAAAATATTCTCTTCCAGAGTGGAGGCATGGGAATCTAGAAATATAGTAAAGAATGCGAAGATGTGAATGAAAATAATAAAATGCAGAAACATATAGGATAGTATCAGGAGGGAATTTTTCAGTGAGTACTGAAAATTCTCTCGTGTTTTATCTTCCAATAGCTTAATAAAGTCCTGACTTCAAAGGGTAAGAGCAGAACAAAAGGACCGCATTAAAATACAAATTGAAAGTCTGGGGTACATTTATCACTCACGCCCTGGACTAAACACTCCGTAGGCAAACCACTCCCGGGGTGGAATCCCAAATTATTTCCATAAAGGGAACTAGTTGGATCTTTAAACTTTTGTTTTAGGTAGGAACCAACTACTTCCCTGTTTCAGGAGCACGTGGTCTGGCAACTAGTCGTACCTGTTGACGAGAGAGACAGAGAGAGAGAGAGAGAGAGAGAGAGAGAGAGAGAGAGAGAGAGGAACTCTTTGAGTTAGAAGCACAATAACCTTGAATGAACTAGAAACAAGTCCCAAACTCTCTGACCTTTGGCCTCTTTGGGCCCCCACATTCCCAAGGTAGAGTTTGTCATCAAGGACAATCTGAATTTTGGTTCCCAGGATGTGGTCACTTGGGTACCTTTGAGGAGAGCTCTGTCCTTTGTGTCAAGAAGACAGACTAACCTAACAGGAGTCAGAGTCTTACCCCTTAGTTCCCTTGATGAGACTCTCCACTTCTCTGAAAGTGCTCTTGGATAGCTAGTTCAAGTGTGTCGCACCCAAAGTCCAGGAAGGGGCTTTGCACACTTGGGACTTTGAACACATTTCTTGGATCTTTGCTGTCTCTTTAATACTTGACAACAGTATCCCTCAGACTTCAAAGCTATCACGAGGTATGCTCACTTGGGCAGAGGACACAGTTCTGTGTGAAGCGGGTAAGCTGATCAGCCAATGCATTCCCCTTGCTCAAGGGACCAGGCAGGTCAGTATGATCACGCAAATGCCCTATGTAAAATGGGAACAGATCAGGCCCAAAGCAAAGTTTGATTAGCCAATAACTGCATCTGGACTCGAGATACAGAGGCAATATAAGCTGCAGTTTGCAAAGGTGCAAGAATTTTGCTTATATACTGACTGTCAGTAAAAAGGTTAAATGGAATATCAGCATATTTCTCTATGGCCATTTGTACAGCGGTCAATTCAGCCACCTGAGCAGATTTAGCATTAGCAGGCTGAATATCAAAATCAGGAGGGGAGGCTACCACAGCTCTCCCGGTGGAAAACCCATTGGTAAACACATTCCGTGCCCCTGCCAGAGGCTGCAAAGAAATAACTTTAGGGAAGCATACCAGATGATTTTTGGAAAGGTGGCCAACTTATCAGAAGGATGATGATTGTCAGACCTGCAGGGATTAGTGCATAAAAACAAGGTCCAATCTTCAGTAAAATTTTGCAGCCAAGTTATTTTTGCCTGGGTATATGGTGTAATAACCTTATCAGGTAACAGTCCAAAGATTTGTAAACTAAATTTATTACAGGTTGCACATGTTCATGTACCTATAGGATGGGTCTGTGCTGCCAAAAAACTACAGTAGGATTATGCTGAGGGGGAAAAATTAACAGCAGCGGCTGACTATAGTCAATATAATGAATATGAGCAGAGGCAAGCTTTTCTTCAATTAAAGTAATACATTGCCTTGCCTGAGGTGTCAACTCATGAAAAGAGGTTGGATCTGGATTCCCCTGTAAAATGTCCATACAATCATTTACTGCTCTAAGATCTTACAGCAACCTCTATTTACCAGACTTTTTCTTAATAACAAAGATAGGAGTATTCCAGGGAGAAGTGGATGGCACTAGCGTCCTGCCTTTAGCTGTTTTTGGAACTCACTCTGTAGACCAGGCTGGTCTTGAACTCACAGAGTTCCACCTGTCTCTGCCTCCAGTTACTGGGATTAAAGGTGTCTGCCACCACACCTGGCTTTTCCCCTGGGCTGATTAACGGCCCTTATCCCTTTACCCACAGGGCAATTCCTTTCAACTCATCCTGACCATTAGCATTGAAAACAAGTCCTCGACCTAGCTCCACCTTGACCCTCCCTAAGGGCAGAAACAGTTACCTGACCCATCTGGTGAGTGCCATCAATGTCCCTGCATAACTGGATAAAGTCATTTAAATTCCCATTTCCATGAGACATATAGCCTCTTGACAGTATTTGTTAGCATTTTCAATAGGCCAATCACTTAAACCCACAGTGGCATTACTCAGTGCGGTATTTTTGCAATTTTCCTGCATTTTGCCTTTCCATAATAAATAATCTCCCCCCTCCCAAGACAAGCCCTGCAAAGCTGCATCCAGTCACTGGTGTAAGGTCGAGTTCCGTGAAGGATTCCATTAAAGCCACAGTGAAGGGGGCATGAGTTCCATAGGCTGTAACTGCTTCTTTTTGTTACTTAATGTCCTAAAAGGCCAGGGGGTTATACTGCCTGATCCTCTGCCCTTGCAGATCAGTAATTTCTACAACAGGATAAATCTGCCTTTCTCTGTTTAGACTTAGTCTGTTTTGGATCTCTCAGATTTCCGCCTCTAAGTCTACAGGGGCAGAAGCAGCAAAACAAGGATTTGAAGTGGCAAGGAATTTTTTTTTTTTTTTTTTTTTTTTTGGCGGAGGTCTCCTGGAGACACCTCTCTTTGCTTCATTCCTTTCCTCTTTTTTTCTAAATTCTTTTTTATCAGTGCGATCTCCTTTCTTCTTCCTCTTCTATACCCCTTCTAATATTCTTAACTTCCCGCTCCTCAAAACTCTTCATAGAACTCACAGATTCTACATCCTGAATCTCCCCAAAGGTTTTGTTCAAACTCTCTAATTGCTCTTTTACTTTACATCATCACTGAGAAGAGCATCTCTGACTAAGCTCCATAGTGAAAACATGGCTATGGGAAATTCTTCTGGCCCTCGCTCTTTCAGTGCTTTGACCTTTCCCTGCTCCCAATCAGTAACATTAAAGCCCCCTGCGTATAGAAACCAGGTACTAAACTCTCTCAAAAAATTAGGCAGCAAACTATCTTACACAAAAGAAACTGTCTTAAGGAACTCTTGTGCTGTCTACTTTTAATACTGGTGCCTTCCTTGCCTTGCTTCTCTAAAAGCACTATCAATTGGCCCTTTATCGGCCATCAATACCGAAACGGAATTACTTGCACCCATTACCAATACACCCTTCACCACTCAATTTCCTTCCTGCTGGCCAGCCTTCCGAGGACGACCTCTCAGGGATCCCTACTTCCCAATCTCGCTGATGGGCTTCCGATTGTAGTTGCTGATGATCCCAGCGGGGCCTCCAATTGTACTACACCCTATTCAGTGTTACCCCCTCGGTACAGTTCACCCGCCACTGTACCCAGTATGTGAGTTGCGCAAGGGCCTGGAGATTGAAAGAATACACAAGAGACCTGGGTTGTTCAAAAGGAGATCAGCAGAATGCTGTAAAAGTTTGAGGCCAGCCTGGGCCTCAGATACATAGTGGGGTCTCTGATACAATGGCACAGACTGCAGGTAGGAAGAAAGTTGCAACTGTGTTGCATCATGAAGTTAAAGCAGGGGAAAGGGGATTTCAAGAAGGTATTAAAGACTGATGGGATAGCTGCGGACACAACTTGGTGGTAGAGTGCTTGGTGGTAGTCTGTATGAAGTCCTGTGTGTGATCCCCAGCGCCATGTAAACCCCATGTGGTGGCATGTGGCTATAATCCCAGCAGTTGGGAGGCAGAGGCAGGAGGACCAGAAGTCCAAGATCATCACTACATAGTGAGTTTGGGGTCAGCCTGGGCTACATGAACTCTCTGCTGAGGAGAACTTCCAAGTCTGCCAACTGGTTGCCAACTACATGATCGCTGCGGGCCGTAGCCTGATTTAGCAATATGCTGGAAACCATGGAGGACACCCTGTACCTACTTTCTCATTCCTGGAATATCACTATCTGTAGCAGTCTGTGTTCCTCCAGACGCCCAAGGGAGGCCTACCCTGTCTGCAGGCCCTCAGGCCACGGGGACAAACCTCCGATTTGGAACACTGCCCCTCCCATATCCTTCTCCAAACCACAGCTCTGTCACAACTGGCTTAATGAGACTTCAGGAGGAGGGGAAGGGAGGAGGGAGGAACAGAAGGAGGGGGAGGGAGAGGAGCAACTTATTTTATGGAGCCAGCAAAGCAATGATACCAAAATCTGACAAAGAAAAAAAAATATACAAGTCAGCATTTCTCATGGATAGACACAGATTAAAATGGCCACATATTAGAATATTTCATCTAATGTTATGAAAAACAGATAATAGAGTCAACCCTGAGAGAAAAATTCTGAAGTGTTCAAAATTTAATTTCAAGGATCAGGGAGTAGAGGGAGGAGACAAAACAAGTTAACTTGTTAGCAGCTGCAGGTAAAACTAACCAAGCCATGCCAAGTTCACTAGTTATCAGCTGCAGGTAAAACTGAGTCATGCCAAGTTCACTAGTTAGCAGCTGCAGGTAAAACTAATTGAGTCATGCCAAGTTAACTAGTTAGCAGCTGCAGGTAAAACTAACCAAGTCATGCTAAAACCTTCAAAGTTATCACAGTGGATTGGTGGGGCCTCTGCAATCTGCTAACTACAAACTGGATGAATGCGAGGTCTGTTTGCCTATGAGGCTAGAGAGGTGGCTGGAGAGGTTGCCGGAGAGGTGGCTCAGCGCTTGAGAATGTTGCTCAACATTTTTGCTGTTCTTCCTGGAGGATCTGAGTTCGATTCCTAGCACTCAAATGGCAGCTCACAACCGCTGTGATTCCAGTTCCAGAGGATCCCAGGCCTCTGCCCTCCAGCACTCTAGATCACTGCACTCACGTGCACACACCTCCCACATACATAATTAGAAACAATGACAGTAAATTTAAAAAAGGGTTCTGCTCCTGGTTTGCACTCCTACCCAGACCTTCCTTGTTCCACCCTCTGATCTGTAGCTGAAGACGGTTATTTTGCTTTCTTCAGAGAAGGCTTAGAAAAATAAGCCTTTAGCTCTGGTGCTGTGGACAGTTTTTACCTGTTAGCCAGCTTTGCAGTTGGTGGTGGTACAGGCTGTTTCTAGGCTCTTAACTCCTAGTAGGAATGAAGAAAAGAGACACAAAGGACCTCAAGAAATTGGATGTCCCCCTAGGAATCTCATCCTTGGAGAAGGAAAATCCTGAAGCCTGCTGCCAGGCAGTGAGGAACTTATCTTCCGGAAAGGGATTCCTCACAGTTCTGAAAAGACTGTTGACCTTGTGGAGAAGCTGGTGCTGACAGTGACCACACCTTGGCCAGGACTAGTGTTGGGAATAGCTCTTGCCCTCTATTTAAACCTAAGCCTCAGGCCAGGATCCCCAAAAGACCCTCAGGGAGGGGGTGTTGTAGTTTCATTTCTGTTGTTGTGATAAAATACCTTAGCAAAAAAATGACTTGGTGGGGGGAGGGGCAGGAGAGAGGACTCAGTGGTCAAGAGTGCTTGGTGCTCTTGTAGAGGACCTGAGTTTGGTTGCACTCACATCAGCTTGTAACTCCAGCTCCAGGGGGAACTGATGCCATCTTCTGGCCTTTGCTGGCACACACACACACACACACATACACACACACACATTTTTTTTTAAAATCATCTTAGGAGAGAGAGAGAATGTGTGATTTAGTTCACAATGGTTACAGTCAATCAAGCATAGCAAGGAAGTCAAGGCAGGAACTCAGCTGGTCATGCTACATCAAGAGCAGCAAGAAATGCATACAGTTCTCTATTCCTATACAGTCCAGGGCCCCAAAACCAGGGCATGGGGCTGCCCACAGTCGTCAGTCCTACCCTGTCCATTAATACATAATCATGTCAGTCCCCCCCACACACACACACACATGCACCCAGGCCAACCTGACGAAGACAGTCTCTCATGGAGACTGCCGGGGTGATTCTCGGCTTTACCAGGTTGACAGCGAATGCTTACTGTCATGGCAGGTGGGGAGAGATTGTGTCACCGGGCTTGTGTCCCCTTTCCAGTGTGACCACATGGAATAGATCTCTTGTTCTTTCTACTGCTGCTTGTTTCTTTGGCTGACCTGTTGGGAACAGGTGCTCCATCCCGGCAGAGCTGTCATCCTAACAACCCTCGTCACACTGTCACTGTTTTTTCTTTATTTTTCTGGTTATTTGAGACAGGGTTTCTCTATGTAGCCCTGGCTGTCCTGGAACTCACGCTGTAGACCAGGCTGGCCTCGAACTCACATAGATCTCCTTGCCCCTGACTCTCTAGTGCCAGGATTAAAGGCGTGTACCACCAGCGAGGAACAGAGATTAGGTTTTATTACCAAGAAGACGTGTTCCTTCAATAGGAAATGCGAACCCGGGAGAGACAACTCACTTGACAGGGATTTCTTGTCTGGCTTATATAAGAGTCTAAGGACACCTAGGGTTATTATTAATTTTAGATTTATTTATCTGTTTTATGTGCAGGGTGTTTTGCCTTCATGTATGCATGTACATCACATTTCTGGTGCCCTCTGAGGGCTTCGGAGTCCATGGAACTGAAATTGTAGACAGCTGTGAGCCACTCTGTGGGTGCTAGGAATGGAAGCTGGGCCCTCTGCAAGAACAAGGGTTATCAGTCGCTGAGTCATCTCTCTAGCCCTGCACGTTGGTTCTTTAGTGAAGAGACTTAACAGAGACTGTTTCATGTCAGTGTGCGGGTTAGGTCACACATACTGGCAGGAGCCCGTTTTTCTTTCTTCTTCCTTTTTTTTTTTTTTTTTAAAAGAAGTCTTATGTACCCCAGGCTGGTCTTCAACCAACTACATACACCATACCATGTAGTGCTGGCTGGTCTGGAAACTCATATAACCCAGGCTGACCTGGAACCCAAAGAGGTTGCCCCTCTCTGCCTCCTGAGTGTTGAGACTAAAGGTGTGCAACACCACACATGACTTTATTGAAATTCTTTGGCTGCTGTGTTGGCGTGGGAGGCTCACACGTTTAAGTCCAGTGTGGTTGCAAGTCATTTGTGCGGTTGACTAAGTACTTGTTAGCTGGCTAAATTCCAAGAATGCATTTCCCAAGAGATGACTCTAGTTAGAAAAAAAGCCAGACATTGTACAACTTGACAAGGAGCATAAATCTAAACACCACTATTATAGCCTGAAACAAAGAAAGTGCAGGTAAGGGTGGGCTCGCAGGAGATGATCACAGATGCCCCATGGCTAAAGGGAAGACTAAGTCCTTCCCCACTTACTTCTTGTGCAGAAAGGCGGTTTCACAAATGTAGATCTGTTTCATAGGCACCGGCTTATTTTATAAAGAATTTTAGAGGCTGGACGGATGGCTCAGTGGTTAAGAGCACTGGCTGTTCTTCCAAAGGTCTTGAGTTCAATTCCCAGCAGCAACATGGTGGCTCACAACCATTTGTAGTGGGATCTGATGCCCTTTTCTGACGTGAAGGTGTAAATGTAGATGAAGCACCCATAAAACATACAGTAAATAAATAAATAAATCTTAAGAAAAGAATTTTAAAAGCTACAAAATTATAAATAAATAAGCAATGTTTTGTTTTTTATTTTAAATCTGAGCAATCAGCGGTAGAGCTCTTGTCTAGAGCAGACAAGTTTGCACTTGATCTTTAGCACGGAAAGGAAAAAAACCCTGAGCAGGTGTGTGGACCTGGTGTTGGCAATGCATGGCAGAATGACGCAGGAGGATGATGGAGCCCAGGAGTCCAGGCCCCTCAACAGCATAAAACATGTCAAAACACTAGCACCACCACTGGGAAACATAACCAAGTCCAACGCCAGAAAGGACTCTTATTGTGGAGACTCCAACTTAAGAGCACGTTTTTTTCAATTTAGGTGGTTTTTTGGTGGGGGAGAGGTGTCTGATTTTTTTGGAGGGGTGACTATTAATAAGATAGTATCTCACACTGTAGCACAATAGCTCAGGCTGGTCCCAGAACTCGTTATGTAGCCCAGGCTAGTCTCTGACTTGTAGCGTTCTCCTGCCTTAGTCTCCCTGCTGGGATTATAGGCATTTACCACCATACACGCCATACTGCTTTTATTTTATTTTACTTGTTTTTGTTTTGTTGTTTCTAGTGATGATGGTGGTGATGGTTTTTATTGATTTACTTACTATTTATGTATGTATGCATATATTTATTTATTCTGTTCTGAAAGTGGAATCAAGTTGAATTTTTACCTTTATTTTTTAAAATTTTTTATTTATTTATGTACATTTTTAGGTATAAGTGCTCTGTCTGCAAGCTAAGGATCCCACTATATATGGTTGTGAGCCAGCATGTGGTTGCTGGGAATTGAACTCAGGACCTTTGGAAGCACAGCCAGTGCTCTTAACCACTGAGCCATCTCGCCAGGTCCCTTGTTTACCTTTGTTTTACCAGACATCTGAGGGCAGGACGTCTGCAGGCCAGAAGCCCCTGCTCAGCTAAATTAGCTAAAACTGAGCAGCCAGTGGAGGACCTCTGACTCCATGACAATCCTGTATGCAGGCTGGGTGGCACGTACTCTAGTAGGAAAACATCCAAGTTTACAACAAGCTGTCTCATTTCCTATGTCCCTAAAGAAGTTTGGAAACAGAATTGACGGAGGAAAATAGATTTACAGCTTAGTCAAACCAAAGAGAGGAAGAATCTGATTTGTCTCCAAGGTGCCTCTAACAATCTTAGCACTTAGTGACCCATGAGGTCAGAGGGTATTAACTTGCTGGGTGTGATGGTGTGGGATTTTTTTTTTTTTTTTTTTTTTTTTGAGAGCTATAGTTTTTCTCAGCTTTTGGTGAGCTTACCTAGATAGCTACTGTGTTGAACGATCAACAGTACCTAAAGTCACCCGAGCCAGGGCTTCCAAGTGTGCTGGCTCATGCCCAAGAAGATTATAAGAAGGCAGACAGGAGCGAGCAGAGCAAACACAGACATATTAATGAAGACCTGAGAAGGAACTCCCCAGAATGAGAGGGGCTTCAAGTGAAGAATACAGACATGTTGCCCTGCCCAGTGGTCTGTTCCCAGGTCTGCTGGAGGGAACTGAATGCAGATGGAGGCCATCTATATAGAGAGTACTCATTTTTGGTCTGTCATGGCTGAGTCTGGAAGGAGCCCACATAGTTTATGCGTGGTCCCTCATCCCAACCAGGGGAGGGATCATGTGTGTGACCGGCCACATGTGTAAGTGACTAGCTCATGATCACTCATCCGCCCCATTAGCGTCTGAGGGGAGCCGTCTCAGTGAGACAGTATAGTGAGTCTTTTTCCTGGGGTTGATGGTAGGTGTTCACAGGGCCTCTGGTCACCTCCATTCTCAGCATGTAGAGTTCTATGTTGTTAAAAGTCATGCCATTACAGAGACTTCTGAATAAATATTCAAAAAATTAAATTAAAGATGGCTGGTGGTGGCGCATGCCTTTAATCCCACCACTTGGGAGGCAGAGACAGAGCTCTGTGAGTTCCAGGCCAGCCTGGTCTATAGAGTGAGTTCCAGGATAGCCAGGGTAACAGAGAGAAATCCTGTCTCGAAATACCGATAAGTAATTAAGTAAATTCATGTATTTAATGTGTACTAGTGTTTACCTGCATGTCTGTCTATGTGTCACATACCTGAGCCCAGAGAGGCCAGAAGAGGGGGTCAGATTCCCTGGATGGTAGTCACAGATGGTGGTGAGCAGCCCTGTGGGTGGTGGAATCGAACCCAAGACCTCCGGAGAAGAACAGCTGGTGCTCCTAACTGCTGAGCCATACCTCAAGCCCCTCTTTTTCTGCATTTAAAAGCAAATTTATGTTTGTGTCTGTTTTCATGTATGTGCACGTGCGTGCCTAAGAAGGCTAGAAGAGGTCCTCAGATCTTCATCTGAGCCACCTCTCCAGCGCCTTGAGACATTTGATGTTTAGATAAGTCCAGGCCTGAGGAAGATGAGACAGCCAAGAGCCCCATTAGGACACACTTTTGGGGGGAGGATTGGGAAGGATTTGTCATGAGGAAAGGGCAGCAAAAACCAAAAATAAATGAATGAATGAATGAATGAATGATGAATGAATAAATAAATAAATAAAATTAAATAAAAAATAAAATAAAAGAACACGCACTACTCTTATGGAGGACCCAAATTTTGTTTCCAACACCCATATCGAGTGTCTTACAACCTCCTGTAACTCCAGCTCCAGGGGATCCAATACCTCTGACCTCTGGGGGCACTTACATTCATGTGAATATATATATATATATATGCATATTTGTGTATGGTATAAAATAGATACATATATTACACACACATATAATATATATTTTACATGTATATATAATTTTTTTTTTTGGATTTTTTTGAGACAGGGTTTCTCCGTAGCTTTTGGTTCCTGTCCTGGAACTAGCTCTTGTAGACCAGGCTGGCTTCAAACTCACAGAGATCCGCCTGCCTCTGCCTCCCGAGTGCTGGGATTAAAGGCGTGGGCCACCACCGCCGGGCTATATAATTTAAAATAAAGTAAAATCTTTAAAAATTAAAAATAAAGTCAATGCAGAGAAATGTTGAATTGCTTTGCTCAGCACCCACAGGGTCTCGGAAACATAACCATGGCCTGTGAGCTCACTTGGAAGGAATTCTGTGTAATTCTACCTCTGTTGCACAGTTGATGAAATACTGAATCGGGGCCGCAGGCCTATCATTAGCCCTAACTGTCTGCTAGCCAGGGCCAAGGCAGTTGCACGGTCAGATCCGAACTGAGATTAGCACATGGGAGGTGTAGGTGTTACTGAGGAGGAGTGGATGAGCAGAATGAGGAGATGCCAACAGCTCTGCTAAGCATGATGAAGGGAGGAGGTGATTTATGGCACTAATAAATCACGTCCTTTTCTCATGAGATATTGACAAGGACTGACCCAGGGGGACTTACTGTACTGTGTCTCACTATGTTGGACAGTCAGTCCTACATATCAAGGAAAAGCTTCAGAAAGTGGCATTGGGTTCTCCAATCCCTAAATATAACTTCTAGATGTAGCTAGATGTGGCACAACAGGATTCTTCTCAGAACACGCTTTATTGGAGCGCTTACACTTGAGAATTGAGAGAGGCAAGAAGACCCCGTCCCTGTGGAAGCAGAATATATACGGTGCCAGACAAAGCCCTGACGTGTCATCAACCCAATGGCTCAGGCCAGAAAGGAGTGATCATGCTAAATTATGATTGGCCAGATCGAAAGACTCCCCCCTGCTAGGGGGAGCATGTGTGCATGCGCACAAGTTGTTTACCGAGTTCAACACGGAACAGCAAATGGCGCCCAGGCTCCGTGCCAACACACCCACGACATGAGGTGCCATGGCGTGCTACAGCTAGATGTAGTCTTAGCTTTTTTTTTTTTTTTTTTTTTTTTGCGACAAGGCTTCTCTGTGTAACAGTTCTAGCTGTCCTGGAACTAGCTCTTACAGACGAGGCAGGTCTCAAACTCACAGAGAAGATCCGCCTGCCTCTGCCTGCCGAGTGCTGGGATTAAAGGCTAGCCTTCTTCTTCCTCCCCCTCCCATCCTCCTCTCCCCCTCCCCCTCCCTCCTCCTCCTTCTCCTCCTTCTTCATTATGTATATAATATTCTGCCTGCATGCCAGAAGAGGGCACCAGATCTCATTACAGATGGTTGTGAGCCACCATGTGGTTGCTGGGCCTTGAACTCAAGACCCCTGGAGGAACAGCCAGTGCCCTTCACCTCTGAGTTATCTCTTCAGCCCAGCCTACCGTTCTTAAACTGAGATCAAGCAGGGGAAGAAAGACATGGCCTGAGATGAAAAGAGAGATCAAAGGCTAAAAAAGAGGCCAGCTACGTCTTTGACTGCTTTTTGAGAAACCATGACACACACCCCTAAGCAGGAAGGGAGGCTCATTTTAACCTCCAGCAGCCTAGACAGTGCAGGGAGGCATACCTCAAGGACAGCAGTTACCAAAGACACCCTGAACCACACACAGGCCAAAGGGGTCATCTGACTAGGACTGCCTTGACTCTGAAGAGCTAGAATCACCCTAGAAAAGTGGTGGTTAGCCATGTCTGGCTAAAGCAGCCAAGTTCCCGCTACACTGCAGCTCCCCTTGGACTTGGACGGGAGGAGTGCTAGGCAGTTCTGGGCATGCTCAGCAGGCCTTACTCTATTCTTTAACGATTTGAAGGCCACCTAGGCCAGTTTTATTCTCTCACTCTGCACCTTTTATTATTAAAAGGGCTGAGGAGGAGCTTCAGCAGAATTTAACTACCCGTTTAACCGTTTCTGAGGTGAACTACCCATCGACTCCTGAGTGTTCTATTCCCTTATTGAGGTAAGACTTCTTGCAAATTGGGCTATCAGCTTAACCAGTCAGGGATCCCATTAACTATACTTAGTTAATTTACTAAGTATAAACATTGCTGAACCTAGATACCACCCGCTACAGTGACAGATGAGTTATCCAAGATATGGGAGGCCATACCTCAAGACACACAGTTCTCAGTAAGGCCATTCGTATGGGTGGCCTTCAGACATAGCGAAGTCTCTTTGCTACATAAAACCAGTACTGTCTACAGCCAGAAACAAGGATAGGGTATCGGCTATTCATTGATACATTTCTCAAATATGTTTTAATCAGGTCTTGTCAATGTCCATGTAATATTTTTATCCTTTTGCTATAAAAAACTTAACAAAGATTATCACTTAGCATAAGACTTTGTTGCAATAATTTTTCCTGGAGAGACACAATTGCCTATTCACAGGCTGAAGTCATGGCTCAGTGATTAAGAACATTGGTTGCTCTTCCAGAGGAACTGGGTGCAATTCCCAGTACCCACATGGCAGTTCATAACCGTCTCTAATTCCAGTTCCAGGGCATCTGATACCCTGTCACCAATGGCATGTACATGGTGTGCAGAGACATATATGCAGGCAAAACACATTCATACACATAAAAAAATTTAAAAAAACAAACAAAACAAATATCTATTCACCCCACATGGGCATAAAACCAGACCAAAGTCTAGCATACCGATGTCTACCTTGGTGAGACTCACAGGTCCCAAAGAGACAGAGTCTCACTTCAGTTCCCATGGCTCCTCCCAGTACCTCTCACTCTGCCCCCCTACCCTAAACTTCTCCAGCCCAGGGGCTGGGCTTCCCTCCCCCAGCTTCCCTTTTCTATATAACCCGGCCAATTGTGTCACAAGCTCCCTTTGGTTCTTGGTTCCTCTCTTGGTCCTCTAGCCCTCTCCCCACCCTTCCTTTCTTCCACTCTACCACTTCTCCCTTCAGGGCCCGGTTCAGTCTGGACCCTTCCAGATGCCTCTGGCTGTACTCTCCTTCCTACTTACACTTAAACCTCCCCCTCCCCCGCCCACACCTAGGAGCTGCCAGGAACCAATGAGTTTAATGGACTTGCTTATAGGCAGGTGAGGGATTCCCTACAGGAATGTGGGAAGTCAGCTGTGTCACCAAAGCCCCACCCATTATGAATGGTGACCATCCGGAAGCTGCAACGTGTGTGAAGTCCTTTCTTTTAATTTCTTTAATGATTTATTTTTATTTTACATGCATTGGTATTTTGTCTGCATGTGTGTGTGTGTGAAGGTGCCAGATCTCCTGAAACTGGAGTTACAGACAGTTGTGAGCTGCCATGTAGGTGCTGGGAGTTGAACTCGGGTCCTCCGAGAGAGCAACCAATGCTCTTAACCACTGAGCCATCTCTTCCAGGTCCCTCGCCTTCCATTTTCTATACAGACTTTCAGTTCTTGAGAGCAGTTGGGGAAGAAAGCAGAACTAGGGCTAAGATCAGGGTGCCCTGACTCTCCTTATCTCCGTCTACTAGAGGACTAATCCTTCCATCACCACAGAACTGGCTACCAGTGGTTGTCATGGCGACCAGGGCAAAGTCCAAGATGTTGTCCTGTTATGACCTGTGAGCAGTAATGAAGCCATTTCCCCCTGCAGTTCTCAATCGCTGTGTATTCTCACTCAGACGCTCTTTGACACCACATAGTTTATCGTCTTGGATCTAAAAGATACTTTCCTTTTGTATCCACTCTATTTGTTTTGGAGTGGGCTGGCCCTCAAGCTAGTTATGCAACAATATATTTGGACAGTCCTCCTTCAGGGTTCTAATCATCTTTTTGGCAATGACTTAGCACAGGAATTCAGAGCCAGGTCTTAAGGAGGGAACTGATCATGAGTTTGCTATCCCAGAAATACGAGTAAACTTATTTGTGTCTTTCCACAATGCCAGAGTTTATTGAAAAGCAACCTATTCAAAAGGTACAGCTCGGGCTGGAGAGATGGCTCAGCGGTTGAGAGCACTGCCTACTGTTCCAGAGGTCCTGAGTTCAATTCCCAGCAACCACATGGTGACACATAACCATCTGTAGTAAGGTCTGGTATCCTCTTCTGGCCTGCAGAACACTGTATACATAATGAATAAATAAATCTTTTAAAAAAAAGATTTGCCTTGTAGGGAGAAAATAAAATCTTAAAAAAAAAAAAGGTACAGCTCTCTGCTTCCTGTTTGTGGATGAAGTCGAGCAGCCAGCTTCATGCTCTGTCACTCTTCCTAGCTAGCTAATTCCATGTCTTCTCACTATGATGGACTCTTCCTCTGGTGCTCTAGGAATTTAGCAGAGTCGCTGTATTTGGGTAGACATTAGAATGAACAGTTGTTTTCTAGAAGAACTTTGACTTTGAAGAATCATTGTAAACAGTAAAGAATCATTGTGGAAAACAGTGATTGTCTTCTGTGATTCCTGTACTTGTTTTTCTGAAGGGCCATTGCAGCCTTCGCATGACTTTGGTCACAAGGTGCCTTTGGCATACCTGAGGCTCTTGGATTACCGTGTATTGCAAATGATAACTATGTATAACAATCAATAAATACTCTTTTGTACAGCTATTTGGGTGCAATTCATCAGAGAGACTGGATCTTCCTGTTGCTGCCTAAGCCTTGAAATTTCATCTTGGAGTGATTTCTTTCTTCAACCGACCCACACTGCACAGAGCATCCCAACACTCTGGACCTAGAGTCACCGAGGCCACGCAATGTATGGCAGGTCACAGTCCCTCTGTGAGCAGGTCCTGAAGGGCTATTGTGTGAAGCTGTGAAGGTGAAGCCTTGGTTGAAGTGGGGACCCCAAGAGGTTGGAGATGACAGAGTCATGGGACATATGCCAAGAACCCCGTCTAGGGAGTGCAACCAGGCCGAGAGAGAGATGCGTGCTGCACGCATTAAAGTGAGAGGGGCAGAGCCATCGAAACCTTTTGCTACGCAAGTCCCAGACACTAGACATGGAACTACAGGATTTGGTGTTTGCCTTGCTGGGTTATGGTCTTGCTTTGGTTCAGTATTTCCTCATCATACCACGATTTCTCCCATTTTGGATGGGCTGTAAGTGGAGTGGTATGTTGGAAGTATATAATTTGGTTTTTGATTTTACAGGAGGACCAGAGATTGCCTTGAGTTTTAGAAGAGAATTTGGACTTTTGAAGAGTGTCGAGACTATTAAAGACTATAGAGACTTTGAGGGGTTGAATTAAGTGTGTTTTGCATTATGGGATGGCCATGCAACTTTAAGGAGCAAGGGTGGAGTGCAGTGGTATGATTGAAAAATGCCCTGCGTAGTCTCAAGTATTCGAACAATTGGTGGTCCCATTTGGGAAGCTTTCAGAAACTTTAGGAGGTGAAGCCTTGTTCTCCTGTTCTCTCTGGGGGTGGGTTTGAGGTTTATAGCCTAGCCCACCACTTCTTGTTCTCCTGTTCTCTCTCTCTCTCTCTCTCTCTCTCTCTCTCTCTCTCTCTCTCTCTCTCTCCTTCCTGTGTGTAGATGAAATGTGACCATCCAGCTTCCTGCTCCAGCTAGCATGTTTTCTCTGTCTGTTGCCATTTCTTCCTTGCCAAAATGGACTCTTTCTCCTCTGAAACCGTAAGCCAAAACAAATTATTTCTCCTCCCCTCCATCCCTGCCATAAGTTACAAACTAAAACATAGTGCGATGGTTTCAAGGACAGAAATTTTCTGTAATTTCTGTAATGTAATTTCACTTACGTTAGTAATCTGGCTAAGGCTAATGCAGGTTCTTTTTTACTATTCTTAATTATTAATATTAACTATCATTTTAAACAATAAATATGCCTCTCTCTTTATATATAGATTTATATCTATAGATAGAGCTAGCTATAGATCGATCTATCCATCTTATATCTATCTATCTATCTATCTATCTACCTACCTACCTACCTACCTACCTACCTACCTATATACCTATAAATCTATATATTCATCTAGCTATTCATCTTGCTGGGTTGAGCAGAGCTGAGTCCAGCTGTGAGGTGAAAGGGTAGAACTGGGTTGGAATATGAAGGTTGTGTTCAGATCCAGACAGGCAAGCAATTGAACAGTCAGATAGGCTGTGTCACTAGTGGGAACCCAGCCAAGTTGCAGTCCTACTGACAGTGGGGAGTTCTCTGCCTGTCAGTTCTTGATTACATGCCAGGCATCAGTAGTGGGGCTGTGACATCTCAACTAGGTGTCGACAACTTTATGGGCTCCAGGTGAGGGATTTATACACTTTTCTCAGTCTGATATGTCTGATACATTCTTTTTTTTTTTTTTTAAAGATTTATTTATTTATTTATTTATTTATTTATTTATTTATTTATACAGTATCCTGCCTGAAGGCCAGAAGAGGGCACCAGATCTCATTACAGATGGTTGTGAGCCACCATGTGGTTGCTGGGAATTGAACTCAGGACCTCTGGAAGAGCAGTCTGTGCTCTTACCACTGAGCCATCTCTCCAGCCCATCTGATACATTCTTGATCTTAATTTCCCTGGTATGACTTTAAAAGGTCTATGTGCACCTATGGTCTCAATTCACCCTAATAAGTTTGCAGGTGGTGCCCATTCTGCTCCAAGGAATAAGTCATTTGCCAGCCTGCTGCTCTCACTGGTTGATAACAAAAGCTACTTTGGCCTATAGCAAGGCAGAATATAGCTAGGTGGCAAAGCCAAACTGAATACAGGGAGAAAGAAAGATGGAGTTGAGAGAGACATAAGCCAACTGCCCAAGAAACAAGATGCCAGCAGGCCAGTAAAAATCATGGCCACTTGACAATACATAGACAAATAGAAATGGGTTAATTTTTTTTTTTTTTTGGTTTTTCAAGACAGGGTTGAAATGGGTTAATTTAAATGTAAGAGCTAGTTAGTAATAAACCTGAACTATATGCCAAACAGTTTATAACTAATATTAAGCATTTGAGTAAGTAATTAGAAGTGGCTGTGGGGTGGGACAGAACAGAGAGAACCTTCATCTACACTAGCAGGGGTGGCTCTGGGTATGTAGTGGTGTTCACATGATCAACCAAGCATACAGTCATCTTCTGGACAGGTAGTGGTGTTCACATGATCAACCAGGCATGCAGTCATCTTCTGCCTTCAATATGAAGTCAAAAGTGTGGGATTTTTTTTTTTTTTTTTTTTTTTTTGGTTTTTCGAGACAGAACCCTCGGTGGCTTTGGAACTTGTCCTGGAACTAGCTCTGTAGACCAGGCTGGTCTCGAACTCACAAAGCCTGCCTCTGCCTCCTGAGTGCTGGGATTAAAGGCGTGCACCACCATCGCCCGGCTGTGGGATATTTTTTGAAACCCTTTACAGAAGGCTTTGCAAATTAATTCAATCTTGGCTTTTCTTTTAAATATTTATTTGCTTAATATGTGTGTGCCTTGAAGTACATATGTGTACCACATGTATGCAGTGACCATGGAGGCAAAAGAGGGTGTTGGATCTGCTGGAGCTGGAGCCAGCTGTTGGTGTTGGCAACTGAGCCTGGGTCCTCTGTAGTACAAGTGCTCTCTTAACTACTGAGCCAGCTCTGCAGCTAACAAAGATACGGAATTTAAGTTTACAAGAATATTATAAAGTCTCCCCTGCCAATAGCCTGCGGGTCCACTTCTTGGGGGTTAGCGCTGGGAAGAGAGCTGACTCCCAAGATTGAAGTGAGGATCCTAAATATCAACTCCCTATAACTGAGAAGTAGTTAATACCATTCCTGGAAACAGTCTTCTAAGGTTTAGAACCACAGCTTAGAGATGTTGCCAGCCCCTTTACCAGAATCTGGAGGGAAGGGATCTTTTTCTTTTAGTTCCATTTGGTTCTCTTGAAACAGGATCTCCTCTTTCTTTTTTGAATCAGGGTCTCTCTGTCTTAGTCTCCTGCCTCAACTTCCTGGGTGTTTCAGGTATGTGTACGCTGCTTGTCTTGATCAGGGAACCAATGCTACAAGAAGCATCTACTAAGTTAAAGGTGTCCTTCAGTTGTTCCCCAGCCCTCGGGCCGCCAGACTGGGAGCAGCCATTTTTTCTGCTTTGTAGTGGAGAGACAGGAAGTGGGACCAGGGCTGCTTACCTCACTCAGGAGTTGGGTAACATCCCCAGGCTCCTGCTTATTTCTGTAGACAGCTAGATACAACCATATGTGGATGACCTAGAGTAATGAGAATATTAGCCACCACCACTTCAATAGTGGAAATCACTAAGTTAACCTTGAGAAAGATCCTACCCATGATACGTTCACATCAGATTCAAGCTGTATTACAAACTAAATGACCGGGGGAAGATGGACGAAGTAGTAGGCCTTGTTATTAGACACCCCTGGAGTTAGTCTTGTGAGATTGTTGGGTATCCACAAAAGAAGACCACTCGGACATAGTTTTAAGACAATAGGAAGTCTTTATTAGCCGGCCAGTGACTGCACTGAGTGTCCAGGATCCTGGTGTAGCCCTGAGCCTTCCTCAGCGTGAGCTTTTAAATGCTAAAACCATGTTCTGGGTTGACATGATACTTTGGTTAACAAGAACAGTTAGTCAGAAAAACTATAGAAGGCAAAAAGCAAGGTTAGTACGTTTAGAGACTTTTCCAGATGATCTTTGAGGGATTAGGCCCTGGTTTTAGTTTTTGGACAGTGGTGCTGTCTGTATGCTGAGTGCACAGCCTGGATGGTACTTCTACCATGGAGCCAGCTGTCTGGGGCTCTGTTATCTTAGGATAGACTTTTCCCCCCTATTTTTTGAGGCAGGGTTTCTCTGTGTAGCCCTGGTTGCCCTGGAACTTGCTATGTAGACCAGGTTGGTCTCAAACTCAGAAGCTTGCCTGCTTCTGCCTCCCGAGTGCTGGGACTAAAGGCATGTGCCATCACTGGCTGGCTTCCCTTTATTTCTTGTGATTTAAATTAACCCATTTATATTAATCTACATTCTGTCACATGACTTGTTACCTCTCTGTACTGCACAAGCTGCTACATCTCCTTCTGACTGGCAACTGTTTAGTTTTTAGTTATACCAATCACAGCAATCTTCACAATGTACAAATTGTAATGGTCTGCTCTGTCCCTTTAAGAGACAAGCCACGCCCACTCCCTCTGCATTCCACTGAGGCAAACTGATCTTCAGCTTGCAGCCTGAGTCCTTTCTTTTCCTGTCTCCCTCTCGAAGATGCAGCTTCTGTCTCTACTCACTTCTCTCCTTCCCCCCTCTGTTTCTCTCTCTCTTTCTCTCTCTCTCTTCCTGTTTTTCTCCCTTTTCCCCTTCCCTTCCATAACCCACTAAATAAATACCCAACCTCACTCTGCATGGCATGCCTATCTGTCTGTCTCTTGCCTGCCATGTGACTCCCTGCCTGGGAGTTGCTTTTGGAGACCTGTGGCATGGTTTCATGGCATGCCCATCTGTCTGTGTCTCCTTTTGGGACTCATTGCCCCTTATGGCCCACTGCAGCCACTTGGGAACTGTGCTGTCCCTGCCTGGGACTGGCTGCTCTAGGGGCCTGCTGACCACTGCTGCCACTTGGGGACCTGCAGCGTTTCTGCTGCTGCAGCCACTCAGGGGTCTGCAGCATTTCTCTTAATTCATTACACAAATATCCCACAACAGAGGTGAGCACCAGCCTTTGGGCAAGGCATCTCTGATATGTTTTACTGATGGGAGTAGTTGGATAAAGAACGGTTTAAAAACTTGCAGGAGGCTGGGCATGTTGCTACATGATGACTTTAATCACAGTACTTGGGAGGCAGAGGCAGGCAGATCTCCATGAGTTCAAGGCCAGCCTATTCTATGTAACTAGTTCTAGGACAGCCAAGGTTACACTGAGACTTTATCTCAAAAACAGCAAGTAGGCAGGCACACAAGCAAGCAAGCAAACAGACAATGATTGCAGGATATGTGATATTGGACTCCCATCAGACAGACCATAGACACAGGACCATCAATCTGAGCCTCTGCCCTAAGTTTTCTCTGGCATTGAAGCTTGTGGAGGTTTGAATGAGAATTTTTTTTTCTCTTAGGCTCATGTAATTGAATACTTGGTGTTATGGTAAAAAACAAAATGCTGCAGGTCGCTGAGTGGTGGCAGTGGGCAGCAGGCATGAGACCAAGGTGGGCTACGAAGGCAGCTGGTCCCAGGCAGGGAGCTGCATGGAAGGTGAGAGCCACTCGGTGGGTGAGAGACAGAGACGTGTCATGCAGAGAAAGTGGGTATTTATTTAGTGGGTTATGGAGGGGAAAGGGAAAAGGGGGAAGAGGAGAGAGAGAGAGAGAGAGAGAGAGAGAGAGAGAGAGAGAGAGAGAGGTGAGGAGAGGAGAGGAAGGGGAGAAGTGGAGAGAAGGGAGAGAGGCAGAAGCTGCCTCTTGGGGAGAGAGCAGGAAAGGAAAGAGCTCAGGCTGGAAGCAGAAGGAAGATCTATCTGCTTGGTGGTGGTGGTAGTGGGGAGGGCTTGTCTCTTAAAGGGACAGGACAGTCCATTACACTTGGTCTCCAGTTGGTGGCACTGTCTGGGGAGCTTTAGGATGTCCTTGCTGGGGAAGTATGTCACTAGGGGTAGTTTTTGAGAGTTGGTGCTCTTTGCTTCCTTCCTACATGTCAGGTTGTGAACTCTCACAAGCCACTCTTTTAGAGGACCAGAGTTCATTTCCCAGCTCCCCTGTCAAGAGGCTCAGCACAGCTTGTAACTCTAGTTCCAGGGAATCTGACTGGCCCTTTTGGGGACACACACACAGCATGCACACACACAATAATTTAAAATAAATAAATATGAAAACCAAAGCTAGATGTGAGCTCTCTGCTTGCTGCTCTTGCTGCCATGCTTGCTTGCTGTCCTTGGCAGCTAGTGACCAGCCTGAGCTAGTGGCCCAGCATTTATAATTAATATTAAGTCTCTGAGTGGTTATTTGGGAACAGGTGGCAGAACAGAGCTGATCGTGGTCCCAGTAAAAGGCTCAGCCAGAAAGAGAGAAAGAATGAGTAAGAGAGTATGAATATAGCTGGGCCTGCCAATCACCTGGTCAGAAGATGGCCCCACAGGAAATCTGATTCACCTGAAAACACGCTAAGGAGAGGGAGGAATAATTACACCTTAATGCGCGATTGGGCGGCCATTGACAGAGCCTTTTCTTTCCCTTCTTTTTCTTTCAGACACTGACTGAATGCTTATATATTCTTTCCCTGACACTCCGGGCTTCCTTACTCTTTCTCTGAACTCTGCCCCTCTTCTACCATGACACTGCTTGCTGAACAGGCCACCTTTCTCGAACCCTAACTCAGAAAGTCGTTGCTTTCCCATTTCCTCCCTCCTTGCAGCAACTGCTGAAATGTACGGCCTGCCTGACCTATTGTTTTGAAAGACCCTCAGAGAGGACCTTCCCTCAGGAGGAGACCCCCGAACTCAAGGAACAATCCGAGACCACTGGCTGCAAACTGCAAGAGGTTTTTTATTGAGAGTACACAGGTACCTGTGGGCGTCAGAGTCTCTTTGGAAGACTTGTGCGCCCCCAGGTTGGGCAGGGGGGTCTTTTATATGGAAACGGGGTGGCAGAAGCATGCATGGTTACAGGGATTCCATTGGTCAGTTCGGATGGGGCGATGTGTTCACTTGGGGACAAGCTCCTTGGGGACATGAAGATCTGATAATAGCTGACTTGGCTCTATCTAGGGCACATGTAGTTTTTTCCCAGAACTTTTCGTTCCCCTCCTAGGCCTGATATCTGACCATGGATATCCTGTTTTAGCCGCCTAGGAGTACTGACTTTACCTTGAACTTACACTTGTTTGTGTGAAAGCCTTGCAAAATGGCATTACAGCAGCTAAGCTGGGGTCTTTCAGTTTTCCTTTCAAACTGTGACAAAATGTCCTCAGACTTGCCAGTCAAGACTACTTTGGGTCCTGAGCCTTGCTGGTCAGGAAGCTTAATCACTGATAACTAAGGTATCTCTAGCATTTGGGAGATGACCCCAATTCCCAGTAAGTTTTTGGGTCTTGGTTTTCACCAACCAAAGTAACTTTGGAATTAAGTAATACATGCCAGTACTAATTCCTGGGCCTGTTGGTTTGACTTTAAATGCATTGCACATATTTCTACCATTAATTTATTTACATTTAACCAAGACAAAGCTAGAAAGCCTACACAAGCCACTAACCATCTAAGTTACATAGGAGTGTAAAAACAGAGACTTGGAGACGATACATGAGTGACATTAAAATCTCTAAGGTCAAAGTTTAGCACATTAACAACAAATTTTTTTATTTAAATCAGTGGAGTTCTTCTATTGATTTATTCTCTTGGCAACATTTACCAAAAAAGGACTAGTAAAAACCATATCTAATCAATATAACTGCTTGGGTAATTGAGTCTTGACAAAACCAGGGTTTAAAAGTGTTTGGCTTTTATCAAAGCATTATCTAACTATTACATAAAAGTTAAAAGTATCAGACTGTTGTAATCAATCTTCTGTGTGTTCAGTATCCATACTTGGAGGCCTTAGCCAGCGTGGACAGGTGACTAAAACAGCCAGTAATTTGGTTCTTGCCCTCTAAGGTTAATTAGGTCCTGGGGATTATGCGACATCTCTCCAAAGGTACTGAAGCTCTGGTGAGTCACCTGTTCTCTTGATCAGAGAGGCTACTAAGACTCAAAGACTGAACCCTAACTAGGGTACAGTTTACACAAGAAGAGTCAGCACAGGGGACTTGCTTCCTGTGCTTCTGAGGGCCACCTGAGTCAGCAAGACTTCGATACATTCCAACCAGTAAAGGAAAGACTAGAGAAGCCAGGGGCTCCATCCTTGTCTGGAGTAACCCTGACATCTGTCACTGACAGCTAAGAACAAAAGGGAGGTGTAGGTAGATAGTGGGTAATTTTTAATTTTGGCCATTAGGTAGTCCGAAACAGCCAAAGAGAAAGAATAACTGAAGAGTAAGGTGATTGGTATGTTTTTGTTTTGTTTTATTTTGAGACAGGATCTCACTTTGTAGCTCTGACTGTTCTGGATGTAGAGCAGGCTGGCCTTGAAGTCACAGAGATCCCCCTGCCTCTGCCTCCCACATGCTTGGATCAAAGCCTTTTACATCAGGCTTCTTGTTTTGTTTGTTTTTTCCAGACAGGGTTTCTTTTTGTGTAACAATCCTAACTGTTCCAGAACTGCTTTGTAGACCATGCTGACCTCAAACTCACAGAGATCCTCCTGTTTCTGCTTCCCAGTAAAAGGCAGACCATTGTCAAAGAGCCTGAAAGAGAGTCCTCAGGTCCTCCATTTGAATCTGGCCTTGAAGACCAGGGAAGGAAAAAAGCTTAAGGGAAGCCCAATAACCCAATATAGATGGATCCTCGTGTGAGTCCGTACTAGGCTGTAATTCAGACTGGAGGCTAGAGAGGGCAACCGACTCCCTGGACCTGGAGCTGTGAAGAGGTGTGAGCCACCATGAGGGTGCTGGAAACCAAACCCAAGTCCTCTGCCAGAGCAGCCATAGCTCTTACCCACTGCGCCGTCCCTCCAGCTCTGATGCAGACATTTCCGGATGTCATTTGTCTGGCTTCGTGTTCTCTGTCTACAGATGTATAAATTCACACCTGCTGCTGGAGGGACGGAACCACCACAGCTTGCTCCTCTCTGGCCTTGCTCCTCGTCTCAACCCAGGCACCAACCAGATGTCTTTTCCTAACCTCACCTGGCTGTCTTCTGAAATTTGCTGTCCCTTAGATTGACCTCTAGAGGGCTCCACTCGACTCACAGGAGCCAGGACAGTCACCTTCCAGATTCCTTAAGACAGTTACCTCTCCTCAGGGGAACACAACTGGAGATGGGGACCCCGGAATCAGCAGCTCCCGAAATGTCCTTGGTCCCGTCAGCACTTGTGTCCTTGCTACAGGCCAGAAATGCCAGGAAGGCGGTCCGATTCCTGGTACCCGGTTAGCTCTCCTAAGCGAGCAGCGTTGCCTGGCAGCTCACAGGAGGACCTGACCAAAGCTTTGAGGGACACTTGGTGGGTGGGCCCACTGGACCGACCCCAGTCTCTGCCATTGGTCCTAAACACTCACCCCGCCTAGCAGCTGCGTGGGCTGCGTCTTGGGACCCGCTCCCGCCTCTATTTAGCTTTCTTCCCTCCCTACACCAAAACTCGCCCTCTGTGGGCCGTGAATCTCATTCTTTGAATCCCCAAGAACTTGGAGCCAGTGGTTCGGTAGAAGGTTTGTGTGACGGTGAACTTCTGGCTCCCTAATGCCCCAGCGCCCGTGAGAGAGAAAGCCTCCATGAAGCTCTAGGACCTCACTTTCCCTTGTCACCTGGGTAAGGGGCCCCTTTTCCTCCTCCCAAGTCTCAAAATGTCCCTTGCCTTTCAGTCTTGCCTCAGTTCTATTTCTTCAGAGCAGGTCGCGGACAACCCAGACTGGTTTTAAACTCCTGTTATCTCTACCTCCCAGGTGCTGGGATTATAGGCTGTGCTAGGCAAACGCTCGCTTTAGTATAAACCACCAATGCTGGCACCCCATAAACGAAAAAGACATCGGGGGTGGTGTGCACAATACAAACACAAAAGAATCCGCTTCAGCGGAGAAGCGCTGGTTGTCGATCCTGAGATTGCGTGAGGAAGACAGCAGACCTTAAAAGGGACCCGCAGTGGCTCTCCTACGTTCCTCCAGGGGTCTCGGGAGTTCTCAGTTTTCTTCTTTGTATCCTTTGGCTGCTAGATTCGTCCAAGAGCAGAATTAAAATAGATTGTGGTTTGTAATTGTGTTATTTTTAAGAATTGAGCACTACGTCCCATGGAATAAGCTAAGTGCACACCGAAGTTTTATAAACAGAGAAGGGCTTGAAAAAGCACAAACCCAAAGCAGATTGGTCCATTTCCTTGGGGCCGTGGGGGCGCAGGGCAGAGATGGGAATAGAAGGAAAGCA
Source organism: Alexandromys fortis (assembly GCF_014885135.2). NCBI lineage: Eukaryota > Metazoa > Chordata > Mammalia > Rodentia > Cricetidae > Alexandromys > Alexandromys fortis. The sequence goes on from NW_026067902.1 coordinate 20,041,056, forward strand.
GCTCTAAGGTCTTTCTGATTTCTGAGATAAATGAGCATCTGCAGATTAGCGCCCTTTGTGTAAGAGTTACGGCAGAAGGAACTCCATTATGACATCAGTTGGTAGTGGGGAGTTAGGGAAACTTGGCTGTTATCAGTCTAATCCTGAACTGTAAGAGCAGATAACATTTTAGTTTCGTTTTGGTGGCTTTAGTTTAATTCTCTTCTGACTTTTAACCTGGCCTATTTAGATCAGTTCAAAAACAATGGCTTCCTAGAAATCTCTGTTCCCCTGAAAACACAGACACAGACACAGACACACAGACACACACACACACAACCCTGGCATTGTACTCCTGCAGTGTATGTAACAGAGAATGAATTTTTTTTTAGATAAGTTATCTAATCATTGTTTATACATGTGTGTGTGTGGTAAGTGTGTCCTTGGGAGCCAGAAGAGAACATGGGATCACTTAGAAATGGGAGTGACCTCTGGAAGAGAAGGCTCTAACTGCTGAGCCAGCTCTCCAGCCTGTCTCAATCCTCCTGCCTCCAGTTCCTGGACCAGCGGCAGGCATTATCATACCTCCAGTTTAATGCAATGCTAGGGACTGAGCACATGCCTTCACGTATGCTAGGTGAGAATTTTACCAACTAAATGCAAACCTAGCTTGGCCTCTTGCAACTCTCATTCAACATTAGAAACAGCTCTTGGAAGTCGAGTGGTGGTGGTGTATGCCTTTAATCCCAGCACTTGGGATGCAGAGGCAGGCGGATCTCTGTGAGTTCGAGATCAGCCTGGTCTACGAGAGCAAGTTTCAGGATAGGCTCCAAAGCTACAGAGAAACCCTGACTCGAAAAACCAAACCAAAAACAAAAACACCCAAAACAAACAAACAAACAAAAAAAACAAAAAACAGCTCTTAGAAGAATACTTCTGAAGAATCAAACTGGAAAACCTCGGCACGGCTGACGTGGTGACACATGCCTGTAGCCCTAGCTTTTAGCAGGTTGAGTAAGAGGAACATAAGTTCAAGGGCAGCCTGGGCTACACAGAAAGATCCTGTCTCTAATAAATGAATAAGGTTATGTCGGTAGAACGCTTATATAACATTCCCAGAGCCCTGGATTCAATTACCAGCATTAAAAAGAAGTTTTAATTGATAAAATCAGCACAAATATGTACCAATTGAGAATACTTTTATTTTTGGTTTGTGATAGAATCACACTCTGTAGACCAGGCTAGCCTTGAACCCACCAGTCTGTCTCCTGAGGACTGGGGTTAGGGAAGTGCTAAAAACAATAACAAATCCTGCAACTAAACACAACATTGAGCATCAGAAACTTGATGGTGCTCCCTCACCCTCCGTTCTACTTTGTCTCAACGAATTTGACTATTTTAGTGACTTTTCTATCAGTGGTTTCATTTGTGCTCTTAAGAGAAAAAGGTGTGTGTGTGTGGTTACCTGGGACTGAAGCCAGTGCCTTGTGCACGGAGGATACATCCTTTACCAGTGAGCACTCTCATACTGCAAGCCCTGGATGTCCGTGAGCAGCTCTCTGAAGTTGGGTTTTTGAGATGGGTAGATCTAGTGTACAAGACAAAGTGGTATATGCAGAAGGGGGCGGTGTCTACGGGAGGCAGTGGGCTTGCTCTGTCAGGACCCTGGCTGGAGGGGCTAAGGCAGGGTCACAGAGGGGTCACAGAGCACTGGGCTGCAGATGCTGGAGTTGACATCACTTGCGGCCTGTGCTCTGTGCTGGGGCAGCGCTGGATTTGCTTAGGAAGGATGGTAGCTGGGGGTAGTGCCATTCTGAGCACTCACAAATCTCTGATGGGAAGAAGGGACAGCAGGAAGCGGCTTAGGAAGTTGTTTAACCAACCTGCTCTTCCCTCATGGTCCTCTAACAGAGAGAAGATACCAACGGGGTATGTGGATCTCTAAACTAGTTCAGTGGAAAAACACAGACATTAACCGTGGACATAAGAGAAACATTTGTGTGGTAATTTCCTTCCCAAGCGGTCAGTCACATGTTGACTGGTTGGGTTTCTTTTTGTGTTTTATACAAAATAGGATTGATAAAACATGTGACATACATGAATGTATCCAAATGAGACCCAGTGTGTCACCACACACCTTTAATCCCAGGCAGAGGCAGAAGGATCTCTGAGTTCAAGGCCAGCCTGGTCTACAGATCAAGTTCTGAAACAGTCAGGATTTGATAGACTTTGCCTAAAAAAAAAAAAAAAAAAGAAAAAAAAGAAAGAAAGAAAGAAAGAAAGAAAGAAAGAAAGAAAATGGAAGTTGAAGGTAAGCTTTTCCTAGCTTGGGTGGATGGGGACTCAAATCAGGTGTGGAGAAAGATGGTGGATAGAAGGTGCATGGGAGATTATAAGTAAAGGGCTGAGCTACACCATAGCAGCGGACAAAGTGTTAGAGCCTTTGTTATGTAGCTTGTGTATGGCCCATCGTTTCCTCAAATATTGTAAGCATCTCAGGACTCAGGAATGCCAAAGTGTTTTAGGTTCCTGTAATATCCAATCAAGTAGGAGGTGCAGATCTGAGCTTGAGCTTGGTTGAGATCACATTAGTACCCAGAAGACCTCCATGTGTCTTCTGCATCAAAGAAGGAAGAGGAGGTAGCCCAGATGCCATCTGGCAGTGCTAAACAGAGCCCAGGGTCAGACCCTTTGAGAGCAGACAGGAGCAAACAGCGTTCCTACTAGAAGGAACGTGGGACAGCTGGAGAGGAAGCGAGGCTCCCCTACGTGACAGCACCCTCTCCTAAGAAGGAAACTGTCTTTTCTGCCAGATGTCAACTGCAAATTTGAGCAGACAGTTATTTAAACAGAACATCCTGAAAATGGGCAAAGGAAAACATTACCCTTTAACTGGTTAAGAGCATTTATTTAGGCCAGTCAGTGGTGGTGCATGCCTTTAATCCCAGCACTCAAGAGGCAGAGACAGGCGAATCTCTGTGAGTTCGAGGCCAGCTTGTTCTGCAGAGTAACTCCAGCCAGGGCTATTACACAGAGAAACCTTGCCTTTAAAAAAAAAAAAAAACCTTCCAAAACAAAACAAATCCAAAAACAAAAAGACACTATTTATGACATACGTAATTAACAATGAAGTTGTTTTAGCTATTTAGCCCTTTTAAGTTGACCTGTGGTGTGTGTGTCTGCTTTTGTTTAGCTGGTGGAAAAACACATGGAAGACAGGTAAAACAACAATAATCAAAAAACCTGCTCTTCTGCAGCCCAGAACTCATGGTCCAGTATGAGTTCTGATAGAGACAAGAGTGGAATACAATACTTAAGACTGCTCCTAAGACGGTGCGGGTCACCTGCTCCCATGCAGGCTCCCGTTGGCATGTCCTTTGATCACTTCATGCACAAGCACAGCATACTCCCGTGACACTGTGTCCACTGTGTCCATCCCTCAGCTGAATTCTGCACACCATTCAGGACTTCACCATAGTCTTGGAAGGATCACAAAGGAACCCAGAATACATTGCTCTATAGCCGTGCCTCCTGGCGTCCCACCTTGCACGGTGAATGTGTGTTGCTTTACCTACTGTGTGATGGTCCTTATTTGTGCCTTTATGTTACAAACCATTTAACACATTTGAAAAAGAAAGAAAAAAAGTATGGACATTACTTGGCTTCACTGGAGATGGTGGACTGTGGGCAGCCATAGTGATTTTGAAGGATTTATTAGGCAAGTTTGGTGAAGACAGTGGAAGGCACAAAACAGCAGGAGATAGCTAAAGCAAAGCTGGTATATTTCTGTTAAGAAAGAAAACATGGCGACACTTTTGGTGACCTTAAGGGGAGGCTACCATGGGTGCCAGGCCGTGGGCCACAGAGACCATAGGCCCTGTGGGATGAGGCTCTGGTTGGCTGTGGTAGATAAACCACTGACAAACAGAAGAGCAAAGGCAGCAACTGGCCACACACCCAGCGACTAGAGCCTGGCACACACTGCACAGACGCAGAAGCAACAACCCTGGGAGGCAAGGGGCTGTCACAGCAGTAACGGGTGGAGGAAAAATACTGCGTGAATCAGAGCACCAGTGTGCTCAACTCCTGTATCTAGGCTGTGCTACTTAATCCTTCCTCCTTCCCCTTTCCTCATTGTTTGACAGGATCTCTGCAGCCTGGGTTAACCTCTAACCCAAGGCAATCCTCTTGCCTCAGCTTCCCAAGTCCTATGATTATAGACATAAGCCACTACACTGGGCTATTTTCATTCCTCAGTCAGTCAGAACATTAATACTCACATAAGCATTTATTTCAAAAGCAGTACTTAAAAAGCTCCAAGTGCTATGTGTTTCAGGTAGGTGTTACTTTGTATACTTCTACCCCATTTATTAAGCCAGAAACTTCAGGGATTTCAAGTTCGTAAATTCAGCTCAACCAGATGGACAAAGGGGACAGCATGGCTCCCAGTGACAGCTCCCATAGAGTACATGTGCTGTCATATGAGGGCTTTCTTCCCATGATTCCGAGGCAGAGCCTCTAGATTCTCCAAGGTGGCTGGTTTAGCATCCTGGTTCTAAGGGTCGGTGCTCTGCCATGCACGAGGTGGAGTCAAGCTTCCAGGTCCCTATCTTGCAGGTCTCCATTAGCAATTTGTGAGGCTCAGGTGAGCTGGGCAATCTGAAGGTGGGGAGTCTGCTTAAGGAGGAGCCCCAATCCGCATCCACCGCCCTCAACTGCAGCAGGTCTTCTCTATAAGGGATGGTGAGTCCTTGAAGGTGACTGGAGTTTACCCCAGGAAGAAGCCATCTAGCCACTTGCCTTGTATTACATTTCTAAAAGCTGCTCCATTTCCTCCAGGACTATTGTGAAGTCACTGGCTTGGTCCTTACATAAGGTTTGCTGCTCCAGGAACTGCATCCTTTCTTCTTCTTTCAGCTTCAACTTCACCTTCAGGGCCTGAGAGGGAAGGCATTTCAAAAGAAAACACATCAAACTCTAGCCTCACAGAAAGTCAGCACCGGACCAGAATTAACACCTGTGTCGCATAGAGGACGACATCACATTTCCACCTTGGGATTTATCTGTGCTGGTTTGGGGAATTTGTTCACCCCTGTATTTAAAATGGAGCAATGAAATCCTCTATATCTCCTGCCCGTGGTATATCTAGGCAATCTAAAGCTGTCTAGATCCAACAATCTCTAAGACAGGGTCTTACCTTGTAGATCAGGCTTCAAACTTAAAGATCCTCCTGCCTATGTGATAAAAGGTGTGTGCCACCATGCCTGGCTTCTCCACTGTGCCTGGCTTCTCCACCATACCTGGCTTTTAAGGGTTTTTCTTTTTAATTTGTGTGTGTATGTGTGTGTGTGCACACATACGTGTGTGTACTTTGGATGCCCATGGTGAGAAGAAACCCCTAGAGCTGAAGTTACAGAGTTCTGAGCTGTGGGAAACAGAACCTGGGACCTTGGCAAGAGCAGCAAGCACTTTCAAGTGCCGAGCCGTCTCTCTAGCCCTGGGATCCGGATGTCTTGCCCAGGTCTCTGGACATAAGCTTTCTAGCATAGATTTCACACAGTCTCAACTTTGAGCAGCCTACTGTGTGAAACCACTAGAGGTGTGGAGATCCCTCCTCTCCCCTTATCCCTGGGAACATTTCTGAGTCCTTAGGAACAAAAAAAAAAAAAAACCAAAAAAACAAACAAACAAAACAAACAAACAAAACTGTGGAGGAAAAGAATCCAAAACAGAAACTGATTGAGTACAAACTCCGGGAATTTCATTAGCAATGACACACCAGTGGTTTCTTACTGGTGACAATGTGTGAGGACAGTGTGAGGTGTTATTCTTAGGGGAACTGGATTTTCTGGATCATCTGCGCAACTTTTCGATAAATCTAAACTAACTTTAAAGGAGTTTATTCAGAACAAGCAGGAGCCAATCATGGGGGAGGTGGAATAGTCCAATGGGTAAAGGTGTTTGCCATCAAGCCTGAGCTGAGTCTCATGTGCTGTGTATGGACCCACACACAACAGACATACATACGTACACATACACTCATGCATAACGAATCTATGAAGGCAGGGGGAACTGGAGATGCCTCTGCAGTTGGAACCCCCTGCTTTTCCAGACAACCAGAGTTCAGTTTTTAGAGCCCATGTTAGTCAGCTCACAATACTCTAAACTCCAGCTCCAGGGGATCTGATGCCACCTATGTCTTCCGTGGGTGCCTGTACAATATGAGGCACACATTCACACTGACACACACACACAAATAAAAATAAACGTGAAAAATAAAAAAATAAAGAGCCAGATATGATGGCTCACACCCATAACCCAGCACTTCAAGGGCTGAGGGAGGAAGACTGCTCTGAATTCAAGACCAATCTGGGACACATCAAAGACTCTATCAAAAGAGAAGAAAAGAAGAGCTGGGCGATGGTGGTGCACACCTTTAGTCCCAGCATGCAGGAGGCAGAGGCAGGTAGATCTTTGTGAGTTCGAGGCTAGACTGGTCTACAAAGCAAGTTCCAGGGCAATCAAGGCTGTTACACAGAGAAACCCTGTCTCAAAATAAATAAATAAATAAATAAATAAATAAACAGAAAAAAAGAAAGGAAGAAAGGAAAAGAAGAGAAAAAGAAGAAGGAAGGACAAACTAAAGAGATGGCTCAACAGTTAAGTGGCTGCTCTTGCAGAGGACCCAGGTTCAGTTCCCAGGACCCAGCACGACAGCTCACAACTGCACATAACTCCCGTTCCAGGGGATCCATGCCCTCTTTTGACCTTTGTGGGCACTGTTTCTCATGTGCTGTACCTACATACATACACTTAGGCAAAATAAACCTAAAAATGATAACAGAAAACTAGAAAGCACTATTCCCCACCTACAAACTGTGGGAGAAACGACAGCACCGCCTTGGGGTGGGTCTGTCTTACCTGTAGCTCCTCCATCTGCTTCTTGGCAGTTTCATTGAAAACCTTCAGTTCATTCTGCAACGTTTCCAGCAGCCGCTGAAAGCAAAGCAGAATATCAAGAGTTGAGCTGGACTCACAGCTGGGAAGCAGAGACAGGGAGAACTCTGAGTTCAAGGCCAGCCTGGGCTACACAGGGAATTCCCGGATAATGGGGACGATGAACTGAGACCCTACTTAAAAAGTTAGGGGCAGGGGAACGAGAAGACAGAAACATACACTCAGACAGAGGGATAGGAATTAGATGGTGGCCACCATCCTTCCCATTCAGGACACGAGCACTGCCTGACCATGTCAGGATCTCCCTTTGAGAAACCCAGCTCACCAGTGAGCCAAATTACGAATGGGTGCTGCTCTTAGGAATTGTTCCTCTGTACCATGGAGGAGTCCAGACAGACAGACGCCTTTATCTAGAGTGATAAAATCCCTATGTTCTCCTCAACACCCCATCACTTATCCAGGCAATTCCAACAGTCCAGGCCCAAGAAGCTTGGTTTCTTACTACAGGTCCCCTCCTTGAGATATCAAATTTATCTGCTACAATGTGCCCTGTTCTGCATGGACCTCAGGAGCAAACCACAGCAGACTCAAAGGGAAGCCAGGGTGGCTTTCTCGGCTAGCACTGTGACAACTGACCTTCCTGGAGAAGAGATCAGACGAGTTTGGAAGTCTTTATGCCCAGATAAATTACCTTCCTTTAGGCAAGGGGCCAAAAGGAAATTCTGAATTCAGTCAAGCTAGGCCTTGGCATTATAGTGTTCTCAGCAATGGAATAGGGGAGACACCTGATGAAGTGTAGGTCTCTACATGAGTTCTCCATATCAAAGATTTGTGTATACGCGTGCATGTGTGGTGTGTTTGAAGTACTGGAGTCAACCTGAAATGCCACGCATTCTAGGCAAGACTTACCACTGATTCCTCTTAGAAGGGTTTGTGTGGGTGGTGTATGTATGTGTTCCTGAGGCATATGCACACATACATGCAGCTACAAATACAGTGGAGGCCACAGATTGACATTTCATATTTGTTTTCCACTTAAAAAATTATTTTTATTATTATCATTTATTATTGTGTGTGCATGCCACAGCATGTATGTAGGCCATGGGACAACTCTGGAGTGGGTTCTCTTCATCTACCTTTCCCTTCCAGAGACCAAGCTCAAGTGGCAATGTTTGTACAGCAAGGTTCTTAATCGGCCATCTTAACCAACCATCTTAAGTCACCTGCCCAGCCTTCCCCCAGCCTTTTAAAACATTTACTTATTTAATATGGCCGAGAACACATGTGCATGCACTATGACACACACGTGGAGGCTGATGGCAACTTAGGGGAATGGTTTTTGTCCTCCCATCATGTGGTTCTGGGCATCTAGTTCAGGCTGTGAGGCTTGTAGCAGCATCTTTCCCCTGAGCCACCTCAACAGCTCTCTACTTTTTAAAGCATTTATTTACATGTGGGAGCGGGGATAATCCATGCCACCTGTGGAGGTCGGAGGACAACCTGAAGGAGCCGGTCCAGGGCCTGAACTCAGGCGTCAGGCTTGGCGGCGAGCACCTTGCCCTGCTAGCCCATCTTGCAGGCCTGTCTCTACTTTATTTTTTGAGACAGGGTCTCAGGTTAATCAAGGCTGGCAGGACAAGGAGCTCCAGCTTTTATGTGGGTGCTGAGGAGCTAAACTTGGGTCCTCCTGTTTGTGTGTACTGTACTGTACCGTACTGACTGAGCCCTCCTCGGCCCCATTCTGGGTTTCAGTTCTGTTTCCGGGTCAGAGCCACTTATATCTGTCTCCCTGTGAGGGGTAAAACATGCCCTAAGAACACACTCCATTGCTCTGTTGTCATGGACAACCGAAGCAAACACCTTAAAATCTGCAGAGCATGAAGCAGAGATCTTAGTCCTGCTGGGTGACAGACCAGCCTGACTCCTTGTTAAAAGCCATCTTGTTACAAGATCAAAATAAGTTCATGCCTACTTTCGGTAAAACTTGGATTTGATTGGGTCTTGCCCTATTTCCTGGAATCTGACATGTCTCACAGTTTTTTGGGGGGGCTATATAAACCCCACTTTCACCTACGTGCAATGCTATTTTCTCAAACACTCTGTTAGAGAGATAGTCGGGTCTGACAGAAAATAAAGGTTGCTTAATTTGACCAAGGACATTGGTAATGTATTTACTCTCATTTGGTGGAATCAACACCGGGCCCTGGATGAAGGCCTGCCCATCTCCTCCCTTGCCCTCACCATGGAGTCCGTGTGATCTGTTGTAGGTTCCCGCTGTGATGCCAGGGTCTCGCTGCCTAAAATGGATGGAAACAACAAAGTCAGCCTCACATAGGAACTACACTTTAACCAGAGGGGAAGTAGCTCTCCATGGACAGACAGTACATGCGCATTTCTGAGGGAAGCCTCTCCAATGCCTGTTCCTGGAAGCTCTCCCCTGACTGTGTCTCCCACCCAGAGTTGCAAATGGCCAGAGTCTATTCTGTTCTGCTTCTTTTTGGAGAAACTTTGTCCAAAGGAATGCATGTGTTTTCATTTTGTTTACAATATACAAAATTACAAAAAAATCTTTTAGGCCTTAAAAGTCATTATCTTTGGTAACTGTAGTAGTTTGAGAATGGCCCCCATAGGCTCATATAATTGAATGCTTAGTTACCAGAGAGTGATACTGTTTAAGAAGGATTAAGAGGTATGGCCTTGTTGGAAGAATTGAGTTACTGAAGTGGGCTTTGAGGTCTCAGAAGCCCATGCCAGGCCTAGTCTCCCTCTCCCTCCCTCTCTCGGCCCACAGATCAGGATGTAGCTAGCTCTCAGCTACTGCTCCAGTGCTGCCTCAATGCCACCATCCATCCTTCCATGATAGGGGCTCAGCATCTGAAACTGTAAGCAAGCCCCCAGTTACTTCCTTTTATTATACGGATTGCCTCAGCCACAGTGCCCCGTGCCAGCACTGACCTGTGACTAAGACAGTCAGTGCACAGACAGGAGAAACGGGGCTGGCTGCGGTGCTCCCTGCCTCCAACTCCAGTACCTAGGAGGCTGAGGCAGGGAGAGTCAGTGTTCAAGGTCAGCCTGGGTTACCTGGTAAAGCCTCGTCAAACCCTGCTTCCCCCACAAAACCTATTCTATTACCAGGGGATTCAATACCTTCTTCTGGACTGGGGCACCAGGTACACATGGGGTGCACATACGTATACATGTATGCAAAACACGCATACACATAAAATAAAGTCTTAAAGAAAGAAGAACAGGGCTGGGAGGTGGTGGCACATGCCTTTAATCCCAGCACTTGGGAGGCAAAGGTAGGCAGATCTGTGAGTTTGAGGCCAGCCTGGGCTACAAAGTAAGTTCCAGGAAAGTCAGGGCATTACATAGAGAAATCTTAATTTGAAAAACAAACAAACAAAAAGAAAAACAAAAAAACTCCCCCACATGTCCTATACCCCCAAATAGACCCTAAACTGGGTCCGGGGTGTTAAGTGCTGGCACAAGGCAGGCCCCGGGTTCCATCTCTAGCACAGAGTCAGCATTCCTTAATTCAAAGAGGCCCAAGTCCCTTTCCTGGGCAGTTTCTGGCTCTTCAGTGCAGTCTGAGGGTATCTCATAGTCTCTGGACAAATTCTCTTCTTGGGGAGGTACTGAGGATAGAACCCAGGGCCTCCCATGTCCTAGGCGCATGCCCTTTCACTGAGCTATACCCTATCCATGGGTCACACTGCAGGATAGGAAGCCAACTCAGGAACCACGGAGACAGAATTCTCTCCTCTCACCTGAGCAAGGTAGCTTGCGGCCCTGGGAAAGAAACAGCGTTTCTGGTCTCTTTGCTAGCTTACACCTGCTGACACTGAGTGCGTGGAGCAGCACTCAGCTGAGAAGGAGAGCTGTCTCTCTATAGTCACCGGAAACCCTGTTAGTCAGGCAGAAGCGGACATTTCCTAAGAACATCAAGAAACACTCAGAGATCTTTAGGGCTTGGCTAAGCAGCTCCTGCACTCGCAGGACAAAGATCCCATGCTGCCAACGTAGCTCCAGGAAGGGCACTTGTGCTGAGTCCAGAAGGCAGCTGTGTGCGCCTCTTACCTGGGTTGAGGCCTCTGCTCTCCAAGATTGCTAAGCAGTTATCCTGAAACTTCTCCAGCAGCTCCACTTTCTGGGTCAGGTCCTTCAGTTCTCCCTACGGAGCGGAGTGGCAGCCAACAATCAGGAGCCGTCCTGCACACAGCAGGCCTTCTATAGCAGGAGCCGGCTCCTTTAGCCTGCAGTGGTCAGCTTGCTCCCAGCCAGCAGGAGTCCACCTGCATCACCCGGGGCAGCTGATGAGTCAGAACTGGGTGGGCTTCTTACCTGCGTCTCCATCAACTTCTGGTGTAACTGCTTGTTGACGGCCTCCAGGAGCTGGTTTTTATCCTTTAGTTCCTCCTCTGGTTTTTGCTTATTCAGTGGTTTGTAGCTAAAAGTTGTAGAAATATGATGGGTAAAGGTTTAGGAGTACATGCTATTGACTTATTCAAACGAATTCCAATCCTGGCTTCCTGACAGTGACCTGTAACCGGAGTCCATTTCCTCATTTCCAGAATTTAGACAATACCTCCATTTCATAACATTCCTATAAGACAGAGAATCCATGGACAATGCTTAGCCTCAACAGCTGTCATCCTAAATAGTAAACCTTTACTGTGAAGGTCTTGAGTTTTCAGAAACGTGTGTGTGTGTGTGTGTGTGTGTGTGTGTGTGTGTGTGTGTGTGTGTGTATGTGCATGCAGAGGTCAGAGCAGAATTTCAGGATCTGCTCTCCATTCCATTCCCTTGAGACAGATCTCTTCCTGAATATGAAGCTTGCCGAGACCATCAGTCAATAAGTTCCCAAGGTCTACCTGATTCCTCCTAAATCTGCAGCTGTGGCAGGTGTGGCCCCGTCCAGCTTTTTACAAGGGCGCTGGGGATTCTAACCCAGGCCCTCTTGGTGATTGTGCAGCAAGCGCTCTTACCCGCTGAGCGCCCCAGCCCAAAATGTTTTGTGTGTGAGGGAGAGTGTGTATGATTTTTAAACAGGCTTCCCCTGTGTCATGGTTAGGGGTTCTATTGCTGTGATAAAACACTATGACCAAAGCAGTCTGGGGAGGGAAGGGTTTATTGGGCTTATGCTCCCAGATCATTGTTCATCGCTGAAGGAAGTCAGGGCAGGATCCTGGAGGCCGGAGCTGATGCAGACGCCATGGAGGTGTGCTGCTTACACGGCTGCTCTGTCTGCTTTCCTACAGAACCCGGGACCCGCAGCCCAGACACAACCCCACCCACATGGGCTCTGCCCTCCTCCAGGCCTGTTTTCAGGTGAGGTCCCCGCTCCAGTGACTCTAGCCTGTGTTGTCAATATAAAGCTAGCTAGCACACTCTACAACCTGGTTGGCCTGGAATGCAGCCCAGGATGGCCTTGAACTTGTGGCAATCCTGCCTGTTTTCCAAGTACTTCTATTACAGGCATAATCCAACATATCTAGAAAGAAGCTGTTTTTTGCGGGGAGGGGTGCTACAGGACATCATGTCACACATGAATCCCAAGATTGTGTTATTTCCTGGAAAAACCTGTTTCTGGTTGTGGTGTGGCTCAGCTCTAGCACACACCTTCAATCCAAGAGCTTTCTGCTCGAATACTGTAGACAGGATTAAACAAGCAGGCACCTCCACCCTCAGTCTGCCCCCGCTCACCCCTTCCTGATGTTCTTCCTGCTAGCAGGCTCTGCAACTCTCACGTGCCTGTGGAAGCAAAATCAACGCCAATCAGAGAACCACAGTGCTAGGTGCTACGATCACTGCCGTTTGGACTCCTGAGCCCCCTGCCTCAGCCTCTCCAGTGCTGGGATTACAGGTGTGTGCTACCATACCTGGTTTAAGAGATTCGAGCTGCGAAGGAAAGAACCAAAGAGTACATCCAAGTAAACAGCACAGGCTGAAGGCCCATATGTTATGGGATATTTGTACATTGTGTGAGAATGTATTGCTGTGATTGGTGTAATAAAAACCTAAGTAGCTAGGCAGGGGATATAGGAGGGACTTCCAGGTAGGGAAAGAGAGAAACTGGGAGGAGGAATCTAGGTGTGCGATTTCGCCAGCAGACTCGGAGCAAGTCGGATGTGCTGCACTAAGATGGTAAGGGAGCCAAGAAATCCAGGTTAATGAAGTTGTAAGAGCTAGTTGTGTAGAAGCCTCGGCCAAGGCCAAGCATCCATCATTAATACAAAGTCTCTGGGTCATTATTATTCGCAGGCTGGCCTGATTAGAAAGCTTGCTGCACCGCATGCTGGTTTCAGCCTGTGTGGGGAGGAGGCTTTTATTAAGGAAAGGGGCCTTAATCACACCAACAACCGAGAGACCTGAGCATGCTTCAGATACCATAGCCACCTCATGTCAACCACACCTATCTGGCAGAGGATCATGGTCACACACATGGATCCTGGGGCTGGAGTCTGCTCAGACTGTGAGTAAGGCTCCCAGCCAGCTCCAGCTGTCAGCAGCTGCCAGGTGCTGTTGCTGTAGTTGGAGCCAGTGTGGCAGAGGGAGGTGCGGCTTTAGAAGGATCAGGATCGATAGAGGGCCTCACAAACAGCTCAGGAATCCCATTTTGTTTGCATGAGACAAGGGCTCCCATATTCTTTTTCTTTTAAATTTTAAATTTAAATTTTAAATTTTTTTTGGGGAGATGGAGTGTTCTTTCTTTGTTTATTAATTTAATTTATTTATATTTTCAATTTTTTTTTTCAAGACAGGGGTTCTCTGTAGCTTTGGAGCCTGTCCTGAAACTAGCTTTTGTAGAACTCGAACTCATAGAGATCCGCCTGCCTCTGCTTCCTGAGTGCTGGTATTAAAGGTGTGTGCCACCAGTACCCAGCTTATTTATTTATATTTTCTATGTCTCCATGTACACCTGCACGGCAGATGAGGGCACTAGATCTCATTACTGATGGTTGTGGGACACCATGCAGTTGCTGGGAATTGAACTCAGGACCTTTGGAAGAAGAACAGCCAATGCTCTTAACCTCTGAGCCATCTCTCCAGCCCCAGGAAGGAATATTTTGAGACAGGGTCTCACTGTGTCTCTCTCTGTCTTTCCTGAAACTCACTATGTAGACCAGGCTGGCCTCAAACTCATAGATATACAACTGCCTCTGCCTTCTAAGCACTGGGATTAAGCAGTGCACCACTATGCCCAGCTTTACTTCTATTTATGTGTATGAGTGTTTTGTCTATAGGCACAGATGGGCATCTACTATGTCAACAGAAGTCAAAAAGGACGTTAGAGCCCCTAGGACTGGGTTAGGGATGGTTGTGACCTACTGTGTGGGTACTCGGAACCAAGCCAGGGTCCTCTGAAAGAGCCACAAGTGCTGAGTCATCTTCTCAGCCTCCATTTTAAAATTTTTGGTGTTCAGCAGTTTTAGAAAGATCAGTCTCTCCCTGTTCCTCCCCGTCTCGCTGGAGTCACCCCAGGCTGTTGCACAAGCACTCTGGCACTGAGCTCCACCCCCTAGCTCTGGTGAGATGTTCTAACACCAGATGCCAACGATCTGCTCTTACCCATTCTCGCGTCTCGGTTTGGTGACTTTTGTAACGTCAGGGTCTGACCCTCCTGGATGAAGATGTCTAAAGGCATCAGCTTCTTTGGACTTAATAGGTAGCTTAGAAGTAGTTCGAGTTTGTGCATCTGAAAGGGAGAACAGGAGTGAACCACAGCATCACGCACCAGCGCTGCCTCCCGATGCCACACAGAGCCTCCCTGCGAGCGGTCAGAAGCCTTGCTTCCATACTGTCCATTTCAGTCTAGGCATAGAGGCTGTTTCCAAATGAAAGGACTCTACTAATTGGCCTTAGAGGCTAAGATTCTTTTTTAGCTTTTGGATATGGTTATTACTCTATCTCTGAGTGGCCTTGAACTCATATGTAGAGACCTTGTGACGTACAGTGATCCTCCTGCCTCTGCTTCCAAATGCTGGGATTGAAGGTGTGCGCCACCACACACCATTGAAAGTTCATCACGAGTGACAGCTTAGCGGACCTGACGATATGTCAAACTGACAGCTACAGGTTTGTGAACGCGGAGGTCGACAGAGACAAAGAGCTGGAGGAAAGGCTGAGATAGTGGGGAGAACCCAGCTGGAACTGACCGGTCTCAGAATGGGGGTAGGTTCCCACACCCGTTCTCCCCAGACAACATCTAGCTGCTGCTGACTTTCACCCAAATGTCCTCCTAACCACTCGGAGACATCTTTATGTCCAGGTACCTAGTAAAGGATCTGGCATTCGACCAAAGTTCAAGAACCAACAAGTGACTTAGACGGAACGTATCAGCTGTACACTGTTTCCCTGCCCTCACTGTTGTGAGCGATTTCCTCTCCTCTTCCCTGGGCCAGGTCCAGCCCTTCCACAACGCTTTTACTGTCAATCCCTTCTTAAACCTAAGAGGTTTCCATTTGGCAAGCCTGCTGATCTCCCTACTGGGTCAGGCTGGGTAACCATCAATCCTACCATACATGTCCTTTAGCATACATGTCACACTAACATTTACATGTCACAGAACCTGTCATGCCCCACCCCCAAGCTTTTCTATTTCTCTTCAGTTCAGGGGTTTCTAGATTATACTAACTTCACTTTGTTCATTGTAAAATGGCTCCTTTAAGCCATATTAATTAGCTGGGCGGTGGTGGCTCACGCCTTTTATCCCAGCACTCGGGAGGCAGAGGCAGGCAGATCTCTGTGAGTTCGAGGCCAGCCTGGTCTACAAGAGTTAGTTCCAGGACAGGTTCCAAAGCCACAGAGAAACCCTGTCTCGAAAAAACCAAAAAAAGAGAAAAAGCAAAAAAAAAAAAAGCCTTACTAATTAAATAATTAAGTTGAAGAAATGAGGTATAAAGTGCTGGATCATATTGCAGGGTACTTTGTATTTAATAAAAAATTTATTCAAATACCTTGCTACATAATAATTTGGAGTAAGTACATACTCCCCCAGGTTGACACATTTTGTTTATAGGTACAATTTACAGCACCTGAATTCGAGTTTCAATATTCGTAACACTATGCAAATATTAAATGGGTTCTTAGGAGTTATCTTTTAGGAAAAAGAGGTTACTTTGTGCTACTATCTTGTCTGATCTCAAGTAGTAGTAACTTAAATATAATAATATATCTAGTCCATGTAAAAGAGTTCATAGGAAATTGGAAAAAAAAAACAAATTAATTGCAATCAGCTCCAACAATCTGAGCCCTGAGGGTTGCACTGTAGGAAAAAAGTCGGAATTCAAAGATTGTCTCCTAGAAAGGAGGCACTAAGGAGAATTGGATGGCTGATGTAAAGAACACGTCAAACTTGTTTATTCAAACCCCTCCCCGAAAAGGTCTCGCTGTATAGCCCTGGCCTGTAACTCACTATATAGAGCAGGCTGGCCTCGAACACATGCCCATCCTGCTGCCTCTGCCTCCAGACTGCGGGCACGAGAGGTGTGATCCCCCCTCCCCCCGCTTCATTCTATAGCTTTCTAGTTTTCCCTTGTTGGTGGAGACCGCCTAGAAACCTTACAACTGTCCCGGAACATGTGCTCGAGAAGCTGGGACAGGCCTTACAAGCGGAGATATGAAAACCTGGGGTTGGCAAGGAAGGCTGGTCACTGCCAGCCATCCAGGGCCACTGTGAGGGAGAGGACAAGGCCACAGAGGTCTCTGAGGGATGCTTTGAGGAAAACAGGGCAAAGAGGATAAAATCCTTTGAGCCTGGTAGAAAAGCCATTTTATCTCAGAGACCAATCCTGCTGCCACGGCTCTTCAACCAGCTGCCTGGAATTACTTGCGGAGTGATGGTAAAGGCTGCTCCGAAATCCCTCCCTACAGCTGCTGGTTCTGGGCCCCCTTCCATGCTATAGTCTTTACATTAGGCAGCACAGCCACTACAGATGCCACCAGATGACTCTCGACCACAAGAACATCAACACACACCAAGATGGAAAGGCAACTACAAATTGTTTAGGTCATGCTCCCTCCTCTCGGGGTTCTCGGGAACTCCGGCTAGGATGGGTCCTTCTCTCTTGCTCTACTCAGCATAGGAGAACAAGGAAGGAATCGTGTGTTTGCTCCCCACTATCCTCCTCCTCCAAATGATTCTCTTCTCTGACAACAAAGCCACCCCTGCAAGACAACCAACCCTAATCTGGAAATAAAAAGGATAATTGCATAAGAAGCGATTTCTGGGGCTGGAGATGGCTCAGCAGTCAAAAGTCTACTTTTGCAGAGGACTGAAGTTTGTTCCAGGACCCACACCAGGAATTTAACTCCAGCCCCAGGGGGATCAAGACCCCAGACCTCCCTTGGGCACCTATATTTATGTGCACAAGCGCCCCGCCCCGCCCTGCCCATTTAAAAAAAATAATGTCTTTGCAACAGAGTTCTAGAGAGGCAGGTGTGGTGGGAATGAGCCTTCAATTTCAGCATTCAGGTGCTGAAGTAGGAAGGCTGCGGCAAGTTAACGTTACTAAGGGCTACGTAGTGAAAACCTAGCTTAAAAAAGGGAATGAAAGGGGGCTGGAGAGATGGCTCAGCGGTTAAGAGCATTGCCTGCTCTTCCAAAGGTCCTGAGTTCAATTCCCAGCAACCACATGGTGGCTCACAACCATCTGAAATGAGGTCTGGTGCCCTCTTCTGGCCTTCAGGCATACACACAGAAAGAATATTGTATACATAATAAATAAATAAATATTTAAAAAAAAAAAGGGAATGAAAAGTGAGGCATTGGGCATGGTGGCACATACCTTTAATTCCAGCACCCAGGAGGTAGAGGCCAGCCTGGCTTACATAACGAGTTCCCCACCACCACGACATCACACAAAAAAAGCTATTCCTAAACAACCACCAACAATTTGAATCTAACTGGTAAACGCAGAAGGGGGTGGGGCCGGGGGGGTCAGGAACGGGGACTCTCTTAAATTTTGTTCGCCTAAGCATACACAGCCTGGCTTGGGGTGAGGCGCAGGCAGTTGTCAGAGCTAACCGAACGCCGCCCCAACACACACAGATTTCGATCCTCTACTCCTAGCATAGTCCACGGAGCCCCGGCCGGTGGCGGCGTGGACACCCACCTGCGGGCAGGCCGCCGCTCGCCATCGAGTTGGGCTGCGCGTCGCACACCGTTTTAGCACTGGCCATCGTAGCCGGGTGGCTCGGCTGGGCCCTGGAAGGTGCAAGGTGGATCATTAGCAGCGCCGGAGCCCCGCCACGCCAGCCGACCCACCCGCACCCACGCTGCCCAGCCAGGGGCCCGCAGAGCCAAACCCCGGCGCCAGCCGCTCCAGCCCGCAGTCCTCTTCGTTCCCTTTCAAAAGTTGCTCCGCAGTAACCGCCCAGCCCTCGGCTGAGTCTGCCGCCACGCTTTCAAAAGGAAACTTCCGGGGGCTGGGCGAGAGGGGGCGTGGCTCCGAGTCTGTAGGCCGCCCTGTTGTACGGAAGACTTTCTCCTGCACCGGGGCCTCGGGAGCCGCCATGCTGTACGGAAGGCTCGAGCCACGCTGCCCGAACCAGCGGGTCAAGGCCCGGCCTGGGATGCACTGGGCAGGCTTGAATGGGGCTAGTGAGCCACTGTGTCATGTTCCTGGCTGGAGGCGGAAACGTGAACGCTCTTAGTGTCTAAGTCACAATCCTCTTTATTTGTTTTTGATTGTTAAGGATCCTGTCAGGAGTACAGGTGACCTGATTAAAAACTACCAGAAACCGGGTGAAGAATGGCAAAACTTTTTTAAGGGTTACCGGTGGGCTGAAATACCTAACAAACCTGCATCGGGATTTAACTATAAATTTAAGTTACTTAGCCGCATGGTGGTGGCGCACACCTTTAATCCTAGCGCTCAGGAGGCAGAGGCAGGCAGGAGGCTCTCTGTGAGTTCAAGGCCAACCTGGTCCACAGAGCGAGTTCCGGGACAGGCTCCAAAGCCACAGAGAAACCCTGTCTCAGAAAACAAAACAAAACAAACAAACAAAAAAGAAATTAAAGTTACTCATACGAAACAAGGTAGAGTTCTTAGTCATTTCATAAACACATTGGAAAAAACACACGCACTGAAGGAGCAGCTGCGATGTAAGGACACTAAGAGGTGGATAGATTAGGGACAGCAAATACCAGGATTGACTTTAGCGCTGCCGAGTTTACGTCCAGGAAAGACACTGAACAGATAATCGCCAGGATGTGTTTACCGTCCATGGTGAGAGAGTGAAGGAAAACCACAAAAAGCTTTGAGAGAAAACCCAGGAGCAGTTTAAAATTGGGGAAAACAGTTTAAACTGGGAGGATCGAGGCCCTGGGGGTTCACAGCTGTAATCCCAGCACTCAGGAGGCTGCCACTGGGAGACTTACTTATAAATGCTCAGCTGTTAGCTTAGACTTGTTTTTAGCCAGCTCTTATTGTCGTAAAAGTAAATCTGCTGGCCTGGCCTGTCACCTGGGTACCCTGTCCTTTTCAGAGACAAATCCCGCCCACTTCCAATGGCCCCTTCCCATGAAAGGCAAGGAATCTCCCACCTCCTCCCCAGCTGTCTCTGTCTGTCCTTCTGAAGAGGCACCTTCTCTCTCCCTTCCCTTTCTTCCTTCTCTTCTGTCCCCTCTCTTTCTCCCCACCCCCCATAAACCCTTACTCTTATGTTGTTCCCAATACCCACTAAATAAACTCTATACCCGAGTTCTCTCTGCATGGTGTGTCTGTCTAGTCTTCCACCCGCCCGGGGACCCGCACGGCCTCGGGTCGCCCACATCATGAATGATAACGACCTCACTGCCATCTTGACCAAGGGCAGGCCAGGTAACCCAGCGGCCATCTTTACTGAGGTACCCCTTGCCTCGTCTCACCATTTACTTACGTTTATGTCTCTAAATTCCTGACTCTGTTACATGTGTGTTTTGCACAGTGGCATGCTTTTGGTAGGGCCCACCGGAGCATCCACCTCTCCCGAATCCTGTTTAATATATGTGTGTATGTTTGCATGTGACTTTTGAGTTTATTTTAGGTGTGAACATGAGTTAGCTTTAATGCTGTGTGTATGTGTGTATAAAAGTTAAATTCAACTGTGTGTATCTGTACATGTACCTATTGTTAAAAATGTTCTAAGTAGTCCAAGTCCTAATGAGCTGTGTTCATTAAATCTCATTCCAGACTAAAAAAAGCAGTAAGTAAATATTTCAAATTGGTATGTGCTGGAGAGATGGCTCAGAGATTAAGAGCACTGGCTGTTCTTCCAAAGGACCTGAGTTCAATTCCCAGCAACCACATGGTGGCTCACAGCCGCAAGTATAAATTTCACCTGTTAAGTTAAAAACCAGTACAGTCAAGCTTGGACCCCGCTCTCCAGACAGATCTGATACTGAGGTCATCTATATCCAGTAAATAGCCCTCGAGTGCTCAGAGATCTGGGGAATGTGGCATTTAAATGTTTAATTATTAAAAGACTTTTCATAACAGAGAGACAGGTTGGTTTCTAACAGGGGGAACCCCTTCTCCTCCAAAGAAGACGGAAGACAAATGGGCATAGAATGGGCACAGAGCCATGTTCATCGGTAATTTGCTTCATCAGGTGAAGGTGCTAACCACTGGCAAACTGTCTTTCATCTAAATCCCTGAAGATCTCCAGACAGTGGACAGAATCGCTGGTCTAGCTGATTAGGTCAAGGTAGGCCTGTCTTCCTACAGATTTCCTACCCCACAGGATCTTCTAAAACCTGCGCTAAACAGCAGAAGACAAACACAGTCCTAATGCCCTTGCCCTCGACGACCATGGAGGACCCTGAGGAGTGGCTCTAGGGAGCCAATGGAGTAAGTTCTCTGACATTTTTTAAATCAATAACTCAAGTAAAATTTTATCCTTCTCAAAGATCTCTAATGCAGTTTGACAGCTGAGAGGTTTCGTCAGTTTAAAAGGACAACCTCACCAAAAAAATTTCAGTATAACTCCTTACTATGTTCTAATAAAGGGTGTTTTACGACATACAAATGCAAGTTATTAAGGTCTGAGGACAAGTGCAAGTTACCACATTTCTCTCTCATGTTGTCATTCATAGTTTTTTTTTTTTAAATATTTATTTATTTATTATGTATACANCTGTCTGGGTATATGCCTGCAGGCCAGAAGAGGGCACCAGACCTCATTACAGATGGTTGTGAGCCACCATGTGGTTGCCGGGAACTGAACTCAGGATCTTTGGAAGAGCAGGCAATGCTCTTAACCACTGAGCCATCTCTCCAGCGCCCTGTCATTCACAGTTTTAATAATATCAGTAAAATGCTGATAAGCTACGAATCAAACTCTGGCAGCGTACTACCACTACTGAAAGATTTTAAATTCTCTTGTCATTTTCTAAAGATATTCTTCATTGTGCAAAAACATCTGTCACAGTCATTCTGGCATAAATATGCTGCTGTGTATACAATGTATGTGTCTAAAACTTACGTTTTCAAAACCTCAAAGAATTCTTGTGAGTTCCAGGGAGCCAAATTGAAGGATTCATCTTAAACAGGCTGGATACAACCCTCTCAATTCCCTGGTCCTGAAAAACTCTTTTCTTCCTAAACTTAACTTTGTCCTCTCCCCTGTCAGTAACTTGCCAGGTCCAAGAGACACCGGGCAGTTCTACACCAAAAATCCCAGACAGGAGTAAAGCTACCCCAGGATGTGACCAGCACCCAGATTTCTCAGGCACCCCAAGAAAGACTTTGACGCCAACAAATAGCAGGAAGCAGACTTGAGAACATCCCAATACCCTCAACCTGCCATGCCTAACTCCTTGCCTTTTGATTATAAGAGAAAGGTGGGAATGTTGTAAAAGTAAATCTGCTGGCCTGGCCTGTCACCTGGGGTACCCTGTCCCTTAAAGAGACAAGCCCCGCCCACTCCCAATCTCCCCATTCCTGCGGAGGCAAGCAGATCTATCTTTCCCTCTTCTGAAGAGGCAGCTTTTGTCTCTTTCTTCTCTTCTGCCCCCCTCTTATCTCCTCCCTTCTCCCCCATAACCCCTTACTCTTCCCAATACCCACTAAATAAACTGTGTACCCTAGCTCTCTCTGCATGGTGTATCTGTCTGTCTCCCACCCGCCAGGGTCACCCACTGCCACCCATCGTGGGACCGACCTCGGGTCGCCTGCACCATGAATGATAACACTTATAACTTAAATTAACCCATTTCTATTAATCTATGTGCTGCCTGAGGCTCGTTTACCTCATCTACATATTTCCTACCCTGCTCCGCATCTCCTGGCATCTCTCGAGACTCTGCCCTTCTTCTCCTGAGTTCTCCTAGTGTGGCTCTCCCACCCAGTCTCTTCCTGCCCGGCTATAGGCCAGTCAGCTCTGTGTTAGCCAATGAGAGTGATACATATTTACAGTGAGCAAAGGTTGCTCCACAGGAATTTAGGTGTGTTTGAATCGGGGAAGAGGAGAGTTAGTGAGACTCGTGAACACTGAGAAGTGCTAAGTTCTAAGGTAAAAATGAGTCTTTCTCTTAATGAAGCTGAAAGATAGGAGAAATGTACAGAAAAAACTGGGGGATAAGAATTAAAGTGGAGCTGGGCAGTGGTGGCGCACACCTTTAATCCCAGCACTGGGGAGGCAGAGGCAGGCGGATCTCTGTGAGTTTGAGGCCAACCTGGTCTACAAGAGCGAGTTCCAGGACAGGCTCCAAAGCTACAGAGAAACCCTGTCTTAAAAAAAAAAAAATTAAAGTGGGCTGGTTATGGTACTAAGAGACCTAGGCCCCTACACAAACCTGAAAGGCTCGACTCTAAGCCCCAACCCAGTGAAAGAAACACACCCTGAAAACAGGACCAGAGTTAGGGGAAGAGACACTTTGTACCCAAACCTAGAGATGGAGAAAAGTCCCAGGACCCTGAAACCAGGACCAAAAAAACCACACTAAGCCCCTAGATCCAGAGCATACTAAAGATATTTGCCCTGGGTGCAAAAAGGTAAATAGAAACAGTTTGGCCCCAGAAGCAGAGCCATCTCTGCCACTGACACAAAACCAGCCAATCCGTGAACAGGGAAAACTGACCAATCGCTGAGCCCCTAGAGGCTTGGCCTTCCCTTCAGGCAGGGACAGTTGGGAATTCCCTTCAGGCCTGGAAAGCCCCCTTCCATCATAGGGGGCCAGCCAATTCCAAGCCTGGAAGTCTGGAATTCCCCTCACCCTATTGGGGGGCAGCCAATCACAAGCCCAGAGGCCTGGAATTCCCCAAGGCTCTTCCCCTATATAAACCCCCTGTGTTCCCTGCTCAGGGTCTCTCCTGTGCTGTTCCTGCTTCAGACAGACAGAGGGACCCGAGTTAACTTGTAATAAAGGCGCTTTGTTTTTGTTTTGGAGTCACTCTTGTGGGGGTGATTTGGGTTCCAGATTCTGGGCATAATAGTATCACAGGCCAGTAGGGTATGCTGAAGAGCTAGAGCCAAGAAATCGGGTGCTGGTTTTCATTAAGTCTCCATGGTTTTTTGTTGTTGTTGTTGTTGTTGTTTTTTGACTCAGGAGTTGGATGCAGGGGTGAAACCTGCTAGCTCAGAGAGGCAAAGAAATCACCCAGCTTCTTCCTCCTCCACCATTGCCCCAGAAAGTGTTTTCTCCCATGCTGTCTCAAACAAAACTCCTTAAACTGGATGTCCCTCCCTTCTACTTCCAGTGTGTCTCCCTCCATTCTCTTGAGTTTCTCTTAGTCTCTCTCTCTCTCTCTCTCTCTGTTTTTATTTTTTTCTGTCAACTGATTGATTACTCTGCCTCTTGACCTATGTGCTAGGGCTGAACCACACCTTAGCTAGTATAGATGGATTTTTTTGGGGGACCATTAGGTCCCCAATAACAACATGGAGGCATTATTATGAAGTCTCAACCAAAAGGTCAGGCTTGTTTTTAACTAGTTCTCATAACTTAAATTAGCCTGTATCTTTTAATCTATGTTCTTTTATGTGACTCAGTTACCTTTACTCTGCACTCCTCATCCTGCTTCCTTCCCATCTGGCTGGCAACTCCACGTCTCTCCCTTCCAGAGCTCCATCTATTCCAAAGTCTTGTCTATACCTCCTGCCTGACTATTGATCGCTTAGCTTTTTATTAAACCAATCACAATGACACATCTTCACACATTGTAAAAGAATATTCCACAATAGCTGGGAACAAGTTTTCCCAATATGTTACACAATCTCAGAGTTCACAGTGTGATCAAATATCCACAACAATCAGGAATTAGGGACCTGAAGTGGTCTGCAAAGAGAGTTCCAGGCTAGTTCCAGTTATGTAGTAAGAGAAAATTGTAGGTAGAGTTTTTTTTATCAGGACCACTGGTCAACTCTGTCCCTCCAGCCAGGCCCCCAGAAATAGCACACAGAGACTTATTAATTATAAATGCTCAGCCAATAGCTTAGGTTTGTTACTAACTGGCTCTTATATCTTAAATTAACCCATATTATTATCTATGTTCTACCAGTTGGTTTGGTAGCTTATCTCAGTATGGCATGTTCATTTCCTGCTTCCTCTGTCTTACTCATGATTCCCAACTCTGCCCTTCTTTTTCCCAATATTCCAGTCAGTTTTTTTTTTTTTTGAGACAGGGTTTCTCTGTAGCTTTGGTACCCGTCCCGGAACTAGCTCTTGTAGACCAGGCTGGCCTCGAACTCACAGAGATCCACCTGCCTCTGCCTCCTGAGTGCTGGGATTAAAGGTGTGCGCCACCACCGCCTGGCTCTCCAGTCAGTTTTTTATTAACCAATGAGAGTAATACATATTTACAGTGTACAAAAGATTGTTCCACAGCAGAAAATGACCACCTTTTTATGCCAAATAATTAGAGTTACCAGTTTGGAGGGATGGAAGAAGGGAGCTGAGAGCTTTGTTTTGAACATAGTTTGAAAGTGTGTGGAGGGGAATTGCATGTGTACTGAAAGTATAAACAGACCCCTCTCTTTCCCCCTCCCTGCACCTCCTCCCTTCCACCCTCTTTCCCTCCCCCCCATTCTCTTCTTTTTGACAGGCCCTTATTATGTAGCTCTGTCTGGCCTGAATTCACTAATAGACCAGGCTAATGTTGAACTCACAGACATCCCACCTGCCTCTATCTCTACCTTTGGCGTGCTGTGTTGCTGGATTGTTGTGGGATATTTTGATTGAATTGGGACACTCCAGCGTAGGAAGAGTTTCTCTGTGTCCCAGGGGTTACTCCCAGATAACCACACAGAGACTTATTAATTATAAATGATCAGCCAATAGCTCAGGCGTGTTCCTAGCTAACTCTTGCATTTTAAATGAACCCATTTATATTATTACTTTACATTCTTCCATGTGGCATTATCTCTTTCTCATCTTACACCTCCTGTTTCCTTTCCATGCCTCACTGGCAACTCCTCTGACTCTGCCCTTCTTCCCAGTGTCTTTAGTCTCGTTCTCCCACCTAACCTTATTCTGTCTAGCTATTGACCAGTCGGCTTCTTTATTAAACCAATTATAGTGACATATTCACATAGTGTAAAGGAATAGTCCATACTCTAGATTGTTAAAAAAGTTTACTTTGAGTCAGGGGTGGAGTCAGTGACTTACTGACTGGAATTAGCCATAGAGAAGCCAGCAATTTGGATAGAGAAGATGCACAGCAAGGAAAGGGTGGGGACTGGAGTCTGGAACTAGACAAGAGATGCAGCTCTTGCAGTGTCTCCAGCCAAGGTCAGCTAGGTTAGCTAGTTGCTACTCAGCCTCTCTGAGTTAGCAGGTTTTCACCTCAGCCTTTGATTCCTGAGTCTTATTGACAAATAGAATGATAGAGACTTGACTTCCAGGCCATGGGGCTGGAGACAATAGTTAAAATACCAGTGGATTCATGTGCAGCTGATCATGGGATATTTGTTTATACTGTGTGAAGATGTGTAGTTGTGACTGGTTTAATAAAAAACCAAATGGCCAATTGCTAGGCAGGAGAGAATAGGCGGGACTTCTGGGGAAAGAGGGGAAGTCAGGAAGAATCTTAAGCACACAAGAAATGCCAGAGAGATATTGAGGGAATCAGACATACAGAATGGAAGAAAGGTAAAGGACCATGTGGCAGAACGTAGGTTAATAGAAATAGTTTGAGTTATAGGAGATAGTTGGGAACAAGCTTAAGCTAAAGACCATAATAAGTCTCCGTGTCATTGTTAGGGAGCTGGAGTTTCAACAAGAAAGTCCAGCTACAGTACTGGGATCAAAGACATACATCTGACACTTTTTTTTCTTGGTAGAGCCCCTAACAGTTTTTTCTTTTATTTTGTATATGAATGTTTTATCTGTGTCTGTGTCAGAGGGCAGAAGAGAGCATCAGATCCCTTAGAACTGGAGTTACAAAGACAGTTAGTTGTTACCAGGTAGATTGTGGGAATTAAACCTGGTCCCTTGCAAGGGCAACGAGAGCTCTTAACTGCTGGGCCATTTCTCCAGCCCACTGTTAGTATCATTTTAACAGAATAATATAGCAATGAAATTGGGATGTAACTCAGTTATAGAGTGCCTGCCAAGTATACAAGAATACACAAACCCTGGGCTTGACCCCTGAAATGAGACTTTCTTTGGACTAACTTCCTTTGCATCTTGCTGGTGAATCCCCACCTCTCATTCTTCTCAAAGTTCCTATCTCTGCCCATTAGTCCTCCCTATCTGCCCTTTCCTCCATAGCTCCTGGCCATTCAGCTCTTTATTAAACCAGTCAGAAGGTGCCTTAGGCAGGCAAGGCAAAACAGTGGTACACCTTCGCACAGTGTGATCAAATATCCTGCAACAACCCCCAGCACTGCATAAAGCTAGGTCTGCTGCCTGTGGATGCTGTGGGATAATCCTCTTGTGCACAGGGAAGATTTGTCACCCAAGTTGGTTTAATAAAATGCTGGTTGGCTGGTAGCCAGGCAAGAAGTATGGGTGGGGCAATCAAACTAAGGATGCAGGGATAAAGTAGGGTGGAGTCAGGGGAGACTTCAGCTAGCCACTGAGGAAACAGGACTTGTAGAAAATGAGGAAACGGGAGCTGGAAAGAGACAGAAATATTTAATAAATAAATAAATAAAAATTAAAAAAAAGAACATAGATGAAAAGTTGTGGGTTAATTTAAGTAATAAGAGGTAGGGGGCTGGAGAGATGGCTCAGAGGTTAAGAACATTGCCTGCTCTTCCAGAGGTCCTGAGTTCAATTCCTGGCAACCACGTGATAGCTCACAACCATCTGTAATGAGATCTGGTGCCCTCTTCTGGCCTGCAGACATGCACGCAGACAGAGTATTGTATACATAATAAATAAATAAATATTAAAAAAGTAATAAGAGGTAGTTAGAAACAAGCCTAAGCTATCAGCTAAGATCTCATAATTAATAATAAGTCTCCATGTCATGATCTGGGAGCTGGATGGCGAGACAGAGAAAGACTCACAGCAATAATGTTTTTGTGGGTAAAAAAAAAAAAACCTCTGAAACTGTGTCTTTACCAAGGAATATTGCTGCCTGGGGGGGGGGGGGCGGCAGCCTCCAGACAGCACAGGGCTCAGAAGGAATCTATAGTATCAGGCATATACTAGACTTTTCTGTCTGAGAGGGTTGAGGGTGAAAAAATACTCACTCTCTGGATGGTTTCCTTCAGACCTTTCATTTATTCTTCTTTTGCAGTCTCTGTTTTTTTTTCCTGGTGATTCCCTTCTCTCATTCTTGATGTTTCCCTTTAATTCTATCTCTATTCTTGGTGCTTCCCTTCTAGTTCCTTCCAGCTCTCTCATTCTGATGTTTCTTTCCAACTCATTTTAACTCTCTCATTCTTTTTTTTTTTTCTTGTTGTTTTTGTTTTTGAGATAAGACTTCTCTGTAGCTTTGGAGCCTGTCCTGGAACTAGCTCTGTAGACCAGGCTGGCCTCGAACTCACAGAGATCCACTTGTCTGCCTCCCCAGTGTAGGGATTAATGGCGTGTGCTACCACTGCCTGGCAACTCTCTCATTCTTGATGAACTCATTTTGACTCTCCCTCATTCTTGATGTTTTCCTTCTAGCTCATCTTAGCTCTATCCAATGCTTTCTCTGTCTTTCCCTTACAGCTTATATATCCAGCAAAGCTTTGTTTTTTTTTTTTTTTTGTTTGTTTGTTTTTGTTTTTTCGAGACAGGGTTTCTCTGTGGTTTTGGAGCCTGTCCTGGAACTAGCTCTTGTAGACCAGACTGGTCTAGAACTCACAGAGATCTGCCTGCCTCTGCCTCCTGAGTGCTGGGATTAAAGGCGTGCGCCACCACCACCCGGCATTATCCAGCAAAATCTTGCAGGCAATATGAAAATTACAATGTGGCTACATTCTGTTTTTCAGGTGAACAAACGCAAGTGAAAAACAGCATGTTTTCCAAATATCTCAAATGATTGAACATTTTACATATTACAGGTAAAAAAAAACCCAAGTTGTCCCAAAAACCCACACACATTTGTACCCAAGCAACTTGTTATAGATCAACTGTGTAGGCAAGCAAGGTCTTCTCAGTCAGTTCTCTTACTGGAAGGCTGCATTTTGTGGTTATAAAGAAAGGGCCAGTTACTTTATTACTTATCTTGAAAGGTAATTTTATAAGGAATCTTAAAAGAATCACAAACCTAAATGTTTATATATAAAAAAAGAATCAGTCAGCTCTACTTTAAATCTTGAGGGTGCATACCCACTCATCAATAGGTTTTTTTTTTTTTTTTAGATTTATTTATTCTGTGTACAGCATTCTGCCTGCAGGCCAGAAGAGGGCACCAGACCTCATTACAGATGGTTGTGAGCCACCCTGCGGTTGCCAGGAATTGAACTCAGGACCTTTGGAAGAGCAAGCAATGCTCTTCACCACCGAGCCGCCTCTCCAGTCTCAGTTTGTTTGTTTGTTTTTTAATAAGAGGAGATTGAGGACAGAAATGGGTGTAAGGAATTAATCATCACCTTTGGTCATCAACCAGTCCTATCAAGAAAAGTACAACTGGGCTGCTTTGTATTTTTGACCTCAGCCATGTGTCCTTGGGAACTTTAGATTGCTTTCTGGGATTTACCATTTCAAAGCCGTTTTCAAAACGTCTGATCTAACAGGAAGTTAGTTTAGAGCTTTGCTTTGGCTAGCAATGCACACTGAAACTTGTGGCTTCATCTTTCTGCATTAAGAGGATTAGAGCCAACCTGGCTCCTGGGGGCTTGATTGCTTTTCTTAATCATTAACCCGAGTTACAGCCGGTGCAGCCTCTTAAGCAAAGCTCACAACCCCTGGTTGTGTAGCATTTCCCTGTGTTTGCTTTGATTCATCAAACCTCTGTATAAGCTAACATCATCATTATCAGTTAGACAGTACAGCTTAGGGGGGAGTCATTCTCATGACAATCCACATATAAAAATGTCCAGTGAGTGGGATGTTTCCATGGGATAAGAACGTTATACTAAGGTAGTGGAGAATCTCTCCCCACATCCATTCAGCCATGCCAGATACCAGAGAAAGAGAGCAACAGCACACACATAAAGGAACAGCAGAAACATAAGGCATCCTGGGGTTTGTAGTCTTGGGGCCTTGCCTGTCCAAGATTGACCCTTCAGAGAGTTTCTTCCTGATGGGCTGACACCTTGAACCTCAATTGTCACCTGCAGCTCCTCTGACAGGGCCACTAGCAAAGGTGCCTTTTGATTGGTTTAATAAAGAGCTAAATGGCCAATAGCTAGGCAGAAGGTATAGACAGGAATTTCAGGCCCAGAGAGGACTCTGGGAAGAAGAGGGGCAGAGATGCCAGCCAGATGCAGAATGAGATGGACACGTAGAATCAGATCGAGGTAAAAGTCACATGTTAGAATGTAGATTAATAAAAAAAAATGGGTTAATTGAAAGTATAAGAACTTGTTAGGAACAAGCCTAAGCTATAGGCCAAGATTTTATAATTAATAATAAATCTCTGTGTCGTTAGGGCTGGAGTGGAAAAGAACATGTTTAGAACACTGTGCTACTGAGGGTTTTCATTTGCTTTTGAAGCCTGGCTTTGTACAGCCCAGATTGGACTTGACCTCCTGATCCTCCTGCTTCTACTGCCCAAATAACTGGTTTTATGAACATGTGCCACCATTCCTGCCCCTTGATGTTGGGTTTTCGTTATTTTTTTTTGTTTGGATTTTGCCCATAATGTTAGATAATTGTAAGGGATATAATTTCAGTGTAGTATATATTTTGTTTGATTTTATACATTTGTATCTTTTTCTTGGTGTTCTGTTGTATAATTTCTGTTAGCATGTCCTCATGGAGGAGCTAGAATCCAGAACTTTGATTGTGCCAGGGAAGTGTTCTACCTTTGAACTACTCCTCAGCCCCTTTTATTATCTGCACTGACATGTGTGTACGTGCATTTGCGTGCACGCGCGCGCGCGCGCACACACACACACACCCACCCCACTGTAGTTTCTATACTGTTGATTTCGTCCACTGATTTTTTTCCTAATCTCAAACATTGTAGTTTTCACAACCACTAGTTGAAGGTAGATATTTTTATACATTTCAGATCTCTCCTCACGGCATATGGAAGAGAGTTATAATAACCACTTGTCTCTGTCTAATTATCACTTATGTGTCAGTTTGGGCTTCATTTCAATTGATTTTTTTCCCTCAGAATGGGTCATTTTTGTTGTGCTGGTAACTGTTTTGCTAGAAACTCCAGACATTGTGAATTTTGTGTTTGGTGGGACTGATTATTTTTGGATTTATAAAAATATTCTTGAGCTTTCCTTGGGTGGATTTAGTTACTTAATGCAAATTTAATCTTCCCTAAGCCTGTTTTAGGATCTGACAGCGTGAACTGATGCTGTACCTCAGTGGTAGAGTGTA
The DNA here is from genome assembly GCF_014885135.2 of Alexandromys fortis. Taxonomy (NCBI): domain Eukaryota; kingdom Metazoa; phylum Chordata; class Mammalia; order Rodentia; family Cricetidae; genus Alexandromys; species Alexandromys fortis. The sequence goes on from NW_026067902.1 coordinate 20,071,858, forward strand.
TGCTTAGAATGTGTGAGGCTGAGGGCTGGAGAGGTGGCTCAGCTGTCAATAGAGCATCTGACTCCTCTAGATGACCCAAACTCCTAGCACCCGTATGGGGAGGCTCACAACTGCCTGTCACCCAGCTCCCAGGGATGTGACAGGCCCTTCTGGACCAGGGGCACTCACACAGATGCACACACATCTCCATACAAACACAGACACGCATATACACAATTTAAATGATAGTAAAATAGTAACAGCAAAAAGAAAAAAAAAGAATGTGGAAAATCTTGTGAATTTCATCATTTTCTGGCTCCTGCTGTTGGGTTGGTTGTTTCAGACAGGGTGGTAAGTCTGATCACTGATCCCTTCCATTTTTGCTGAAAAGGAAAGTTTATTGAATTTTATTTATTTGTTTGTGTTTGTTTATTTTTGAGGCAAGATTTCACTATGTGACCCTGGCTAGCCTGAATTGTTCTGTAGTCCAGGCTGACCTTGAATGTGTGGAGAGCCGCCTGCCTCTGCCTCCCTGGTTCTGGGATTATGAACCACCACACTTCATTCTGTCTTATTTTATTTTTAAATATTTTTTTGTGTATGAGTGTTTGCCTGTGTGTGTGTTTGTGTACCACATGCATGCCTGGTACCTACAGAGGTCAGAAGAAGGCACTGGGTTTTCTGGAGCTGTAGTTACAGATGTGTAGGCAGACTATTTTTTCCATCTGCCAGTTCCCAAATAACTGACACGGAGACTCAATATTAATTATAAAAGCTCAAGCTTGTTACTAGCTAACTCTTATATTGTAAATTAACCCGTATTTTTTTTTTTTATCTACCCTCTGCCACATGACAGTACCTTCTTTCAACAGGGCACATTCATCTTGCTTTCCTCTCTGTCTGCCTGGTGATTTCTTCTGACTCCGCCCTTCTCCCCAGCATTCTCTCTGCCCTGAAAATCCCGCCTAGCCATCGGTCAAGCAGCTTTTATTAACAATGAGAGCAATACATATTTACAGTGTACAGACTGTTCCACAGCACAGTGAACTGCCGTGCTGGGAACTAACTCGGGTTAGTTTGGAAGAGCAGCTCTTAACCACGGAACCATTTCTCTAGACCCGTTGATTTATTTTTTTTATAGCTCTGGGGATCCAACTCAGTCTTGCACATGCAGCTAGATGTACCAGAACTTTGAATATGCTCTTGCTTAAACTCTGGAGCAGATGGAGATTATTCTATTTGAGAGTAAATGATCACCATGTAAGCCTTCTTTACCAGCCACCTCCCCCCACCTCCGCTGCTGGGTCTAGAACTCCCCCCCCACCCCCCCCACTCCCCCCACCCCACCCCCGGCCTCACATACACATCAGACAGATGCTCCACCACTGACCTGCATCCCTTGTTGTTTGGAGACAGAGTCTTGTTAGCTAGCCCAGCAGCCTGGTGTTGAACTTGGGGTCCTTATGTCTGGGATCATAGACACGCCCTGCTATGCTTGACCTCCTTTTCTAATCCATTAGCCAAATCAAACTCATTTTTTATAAGACAGGTCTTAATTTCCTATAAAGATAAATGTGGCTAATACAGACCCCTAACCTTACTTCTAAAGATTCGTTTTTCTTATTTTTAATTATGCGTGTGTGACCGTGTGAGCATGTGATATGTGAATGCAGGTCCCTGAGGCCAGAGACATTGAGTCTGCTGAGGCTGGAGTCCCCTGAGGCTGGAGTTACAGGCTACTGTCAGGGCTCCACTTCCCAGGTCCTCTGGAAGAGGAGTATGACACTCTTGACTGTATGTCAGGAGTATGTATGTGTGTTTGACACATATCTCCAGCCTTTCGACCTTACTTTTAAAGCTGAATGATTTTGAACCTGTGCTGAGGATTTGAACCCGGGGATACACACATGCTAGGCAGGCGCTTTTCCACTGAGCTATACACGAAGTCATCATCAAGTTGATGCCTTTTGGCACAGGTCTCACTGTATAGGCCAAGATGGTCCTGAACCCCAGGCAACCTTTCTGCCCCTGCCTCCTAGTGTTGGGACTCCAGATGCTCTCTCCCATGCCCAGCAGGCAGACATTATGTAAGTGCAGGCATACTTACTTCATGGTGTTTGTGTGGAGGTCAGGGGACAATTTGTGGAGTCTGTTTTCTCCTTGCCCCTGTATGTGGGTTCTGGGGATGGGACTCAGGTTGTCCATGTTGTGTGGCAATGTCACCTGCTGAGCCATCTCATCCATCCAAAACTTAAATGGTTTTGTTGTTGCTTTTTTCCCCTAGCTCCATTTGTGTGTGTTTGTGGGTTGGGGGTATGTGCACATGAACGTAGGTGCCCCAGGAGGCCAGGGGTGTCAGATATTTCTGAAGTTCACTGGAGCTGGAGCTACAGGACAGGAAGTTGTCAGCTCCCTGATATGGGTGGGTATTGAGAACTTATCCTCTGCGAGTGTCTGTAGAGCAGGCTAACCTTGCCTGCCTCTGCTTCTGGAGCTGGGTTTAAGGCCACCACTGCTGGGGCTCCACCCCTGTATGCTGAAACAGAGGGGGCCGGTAACAGCCATGGGGCTGCCCCTTTGGGAGCTCTCAGAGAAGGTTTTCTACACCCGTCCTTGCTCACAGAGCTCATTCATGTGCAGCTCCTGTTGATGCTACAGACGGCTGTTCAGAGTCACCTGAGTCAAAGGGACAGGAAGCTGTGTAAGAAATCAGCTGAACAAACCATGAGGAGCAAGCCAGTAAGCAGCACCCCTCCATGGCCTCTGCATCAGCTCCTCCTCCAGCCCTGAATGAGATCCTGCTCTCACGGCTTTGGATGAGCTGTTGTGTGGAAATGCGAGTGAAACAAACCCTTTCCTCCCCAAGCTGCACCTGGTCACGTGCTTCCTCACAGCAACTGTAACCCTGACTGAGACAAGAGGCAATGCCAAAAAGTAATTTCTTGAAAACTTGGTGTCCTCTGCCATCCCCAAGACCTTCCTATCCCAGAAGAGCATCAGCTCTTGCTTGAAGGGCTGTCATGCAAAGTGCAAGGAGACATTGCAGGCAGCATCGCTGCTTCCTTCGTTATTATAGAAAGGGGCGGAGTCAGTGATTTGACAGCCTCCTATCTGGGGGTGGTTAGGCAGGTTCTTTTTTCCTTTCTTTTAAAGATTTATTTCAATTTTTAAGATTATGTGTTTGTGTTTGTGTGTGTGTGTGTGTGTGTGTGTGTGTGTGTAGGTGTAGTGCCCTCAAAAACCAGAGGCACTGGATTCCCCTGGAGCTGGAATAACATGCTGAGAACTACACTTGGGTCTACTTACTCTAAGCAAAGTATGCTCTTAACCACTGAGCCATCTCTCCAGCCCTTCTCTCTCTCTTCTTTCTCTTTCTTTCTTTCTTTCTTTCTTTCTTTCTTTCTTTCTTTCTTTCTCTCTTTCTCTCTTTCTGTGCATGTGTGTCGCAGGTTTTCATTAGGTAGTTATGTAGTCCTGGCTGATCTTGAACTCTTGATTCTGGTGTCTCAGTGTGTACTACAGGCCCTAATCCCAGGAACTAGGATTATAGACGCGAGCTACCAGCCTGTAGGGCCTTAGTTTTCCACATGAAGAATGAGGTTCTTCTGTTCTATGGAGTGGGGGGGGGGGAGCAGGTAGAGTGGAGAGCTCCAGATGTTGGAAGAAGGTGGGAAAAATAATCATCTCAAACGATGAAAACAAGCAATCAGAACAGAACTTCCAGCTAGACGGGGCTGGGGGTGCAGGAGAAGGTGATGAATTCAAATCTGCATTCTGAAATTCCATCCGTCTGCTCTAGGGTATGATTGTGTTGGCTTTGGAGATGTAGTCCAGGCTGACCCCGTGTAGCGAAGGATGACACTGGTACTCTGTTTCTGCTTCCCCTGTGCTGGCAGGCGTGCTACCAGCTGATCTACGTCCTTAGGCCCTGCTGTTTTGTTTTAGACGTGGTCTCATGTAGCCCAGGCTGGCCCCAAACTTGCTATGTAGCTGAGGGCTGCTCTTGAATTCCTGTCTGCCAGCTTCTAGCTACCTCGCGCTGTGATCCCTGGCCGGTGTCGCCTTGCTGAGTGCCCAGAGGAGCGTTAGCATTTTGTCGTCTTAAGTGCTCTTTGGAAAGAAAGCATTTCTTGAACTTCGCAGAGCATGCGTGGCTACTTTGATTCCTTTTTACACGCCTCAGCATGCTCTTAAACGTCACGTGGCCAGGGCCTTACACTCAATTCACCTGCCCCAAGTATCAGGTAAGGAGACAGATAATGCTGAGGAGCACATACTGGGCCGCGTTAGCTCCACTCCAGCGGCAGCTTCAGAGAGGCAGGGTGGCTCACCTCGGATGTGGGTCGCCTGCTGTTAGTCTGACCCGCTCTGGGCACGGTGTTACTTTCAGATTCTCCCTCTCTCATAGTTTGCTTTCCCAGTGACGGTGACTACGCCCAGGGAACCTGCACGTTTGCTGGCGAGCTCTCTGTCGCTGGAGAACAATACCTTCAGTCCCAAGGTGACCTTTTAGATTGTCGCTAGGGTTTTCCAGCCCTCCAGGCCTGGGATCCTGGAGCATAGTTATGGTCATTGTCTCAGCTGCTCTTACTCAGCTGCCTTCCTGCAGAGCTGTGTGGCAATGACTGACAAGACTGGGACCTAGAAATCCTTAAAAAAAAAATTATTTCTGGGCAGTGGTGGCTCACACCTTTAATCTCAGCACTCAGAAGGCAGTCAGGTGGATTTCTGTGAGTTCGAGGCCAGCCTGGTCTACAGAGTGAGTTCCAGGACAGGCAGGACTGTTACACAGAGAAACTCTGTCTCATAAAACAAAAACAAACAAACAAAAAGATTCTTATGTGCACCCAAACTCCTGATGCCCACATGCACATCCTCTCCCACACACTCTTAAGATTGTTGGAGAGAGGTGGGGAGAAGGGAGCTTGCAGATTCTTTGTGGGAAGGGTTCTTTGGAGACTTGAGACAGTCTGGTTTCAAACCAGCTATAAAAGGCTGACCTTGAAGCCAGCAGGAGTAGTGCACATCTTTAGTCCCAGCACTGGGAAAACTCTGTGAGTTCGAGGACAGCCTGGTCTACAGAGTGAGTTCCAGGATAGCCAGGGCTACACAGAGAAACCCTGTCTCAAAAACAAACAAACAAACAAACAACAACAAAAACCAATAACCAAACAAATTTAATAAAAGCTAACGCCCCTCCCCCAAAGAGGATGACATTGAACTCTTGATCTTCTTGCTTCTATTTCCCAAGTGCTGGGATTGTGGGCATGCTCACAGTCCAGCTGAGGGAGGAGACTCTTCTTCAGGGTGCACAGACACACCCAGCTGAGGGAGGAGACTCTTCTTCAGGGTGCACAGCCACACCCAGCTGAGGGAGGAGACTCTTCTTCAGGGTGCACAGCCACACCCAGCTGAGGGAGCAGACTCTTCTTCAGGGTGCACAGCCACACCCAGCTGAGGGAGCAGACTCTTCTTCAGGGTGCACAGACACACTCAGCTGAGGGAGCAGACTCTCCAGGACTGTGAACCTGTTGGGCTAAGGTATAGCAGGCAGTGGGAAAGCCAAGGCCAATTGCTGAGGAGATGCTGTGCTCTCATCTGAGCCAAGGCAATATTTTGTGGAGAGGGTTGCTACAGATAGATTACAGGACTCCTGAACGCTAAACATGTGCTGTACCTCTAAGCTATACCCCAGGCCAAGGCAGAACTGCTCGTGCTTAGGAAGGTAAGTCACCTCCTCCTCCCTGGGACCCATCATCCAACCTGGTCTGATTTGGATTATTGCGTCAGTGAAGAGGTTTATCAGGCCGCAAAAACTTTTCACCACTGACCAGCCATCGTAAGACATGTGTCCAACCTTCCCCCATCTTAAACATTTTTAAAAACATTTATTTATTTAATATGTATGTGAACACATGCATGCATGCACTATGATATGTATGTGGAGGCTGGATCTTGTCTCTGCCTCTCAAGTGCTGGGATTAAAGGTGTGCGCCCCCACCACCCGGGTTTGTTTGTTTTGTTTTGTTTCACGGCATGGTTTTGTTATGTTGCCCATGCTATCCTTGGTCTTCTGGCTCAAGTGGTCCTCCTGCTTTAGCCTCCCAAGTAGCTGAGGCTACAGGATCTGTATGATGTCAGCATGATCAGGGGTCATTTATCTTAACTTAGTTATCTTGCAAGGAGCTGGCCTACAGGGTCAGCTCTCTCTCTGTAGCCATAAGTCCTGGTCCTGCAGATTCAATCACACAGACCCAGAACATTCAGGGGTGGGGGTGGGGGACCACACCAAACCTGAAGACATTAAAAGAGAAAAGAAAGAAAAGCTCAAAACACATAGATTTTTTTCCTCGTCATTATTATAACAACACAGTGTAAGGACTGACAGCGTTTACATCATATTGGGCGTTATAAGTGCTCTAGAGACAATTGAAATAATACAGGAGAATATGCTTCGCTATATGCAGATACTACACAGTTCTACACCAGGGACTTGAGCATCCTCAGATTTCTGCACCCTGAGGGTAGGGTGCTGGAACAGCTCCAAGGATACTGAGGGATGGTGCCTTCTGACTTTCCGCATTCTTATGTTCTCATTTGAGTTTCTGCTCCACTTAGCTAGGGCCGCTTGGGGTGGGAGGTAGATCTCAGCATCACAGGAGCACAACAAAAGAAAACAAAAGCGCCCTCCGGCTTGCCTCTAGCTTTGCCCCAGGTTGTTTGGCACTGAAAGCTTGTCACTTCTCTGTCACTCACCTGCAGAATGGCCTAGATTGGCAGTCTTCATGTCATGCCTTCCGGATCTGCCAGGAAACTGGAGGCCCTGGAGAGCAGCACTAGGAAGGGAAGCTGGGCTCTCCCCCTCTCCTCTCCTCCCCAGTGCTCACACCCATTGGAGCAGCTACTTTTAGATATGGGAGTTCTTTGAAAGAACGATCTGGTCCTTTGGGACAGTGGGGCTGGATCACCATGTCTCCTCTCATCTGACATGCTTGATCTCTTTTTTATTTTTTATTTATTTTTATTTATTATGTATGCAATATTCTTAGTATTCTGAGGCCAGAAGAGGGCACCAAATCTTATTACAGATGGTTGTGAGCCACCATGTGGTTGCTGGGAATTGAACTCAGGACCTTTGGAAGAACAAGCAGTGCTCTTAACCACTGAGCCATCTCTCCAGCCCTCATGCTTGATCTTCTGAAGCTGCTCCAGCCGTTTCTTTCAAGATCTTCCCAGTCATCTCGTCCTGGGTACCCAAGCTCAGCAATAGCACTGCATCCATTAATGCTTGCCTGTGCATGGAAGCTGCTTCCCAGGCAGAAGGCCAGCTCTTGATATCACACCTCTATTGCCTGTAATACCATTTCAAAGCAGGGGTTCGGTCAACTTGCTGACGCTGCCTGGTGTCATGAGCTGTGTCACGTGGGATAAAGCCTCAGGACAGAACCTTAGGTTTTGGTGGGAAAAGCCAGGCTTTGGTCTTTGAGTCTCCTTAACACCCTAGAGAGACCCAGTCTTTAGAAACCAGGGAACCTGGCCTAGAGAAATTTCAGGTTCACAAACTCCCCACAAGACGGAGTCTGTGTTCTTGTCTTAACTAGATTCTGCTCAGATTCTTCTGTCCCTCAGCACCTCTCCTGGCCAAGCCTCTTTGTACTCCGTAGCCATGAGAGAGGCGCGCCCTTGAAGCCTGAGATGCGGATGGGCTTGTACCTGCTATGCTCCATCGCCAGGGGCATCTCTGGATTTCAGAGGCAAGCGCAAAGGAAAAGAGCAACGCTGGGGTCTGCTCAGACTGCAGCTCTTTCTGCAGGTGGAAGGGGAAAGAGAGTTTACAGAGAGACCCTCAAGATGGGAGCGTGGGTAAGGGTCAGAAGCAGAGGATCACGACGGCCAGGATCCACTGGCCCTGAAGCAGACAGTCCCCGAAACAGGCAGTTGGAAGGGGACTGGGAGCTGCAGTGGCAGAAGGAGCCAGTGGCGGGACTTTGGGGAAATCAATCAACTTTACTTAGTGTCGTGGCCAGCTGCAGGCCACTCTGTAGTGGAGTCGCAGAGTCCAAGGAGACTGACAGGTGTGGGCGTGGCAAAGGGGAGCATTCTGGAGTCCACTTCCGGTGAGGGAATCCTGGGTTTTCCAGATGCTCCCCGCCCCCGCCCGCAGCCATCTCTGTCCTGCCTTTGGAGAGTGTCTAGTCACACCAGCAAGCATGACGAGAGCAGGGCAGTGCAGGACAGAGGCCTAGGTTCAATTCTGGTCCAGAAAAGCTCCCCCTAAAGAGAAGTATCCCGATTAAGATCCGATGGGAAGGGGTGAGATTCAGCAGGCTGTGGAGGCTAAGGGCTTTTATAGTTAGTGAGGTTCCCTGATGGGATCCCAAAGATGGGGTAGTTTAACATCACTGAACTTGCCACCTGGGAGAAAAATGACCAGCCTCCCCTGATACCTGGAGCTGTACATCTGGCCTCCCCTCTTTTCCAGAGGAGGAGTCCTTGTTGGCACTATGCAGGCAGGTGAGCCCTCAACTCCTTACAAGGAGAGCCTGGTATCACCTTGCAAGGCCCTCCCACCGAGAATTCCAGACATAGGGGTTAAGTAGCAAAGAGATGGAGGCTGGGACGTCTGTCAGGGTCCAGGATCCATAGTTGGAGGGTGAGACACCATGTCGATGTGGAGAAATACCTTCCGGCTCTAAGCTAGTGTGGCCTCTGTCTTATTTTCACCAACAGGGTTCTGGACCCTGGTCTGGCCTTCCCTGCTCTCTCAGCTGCTGTAGCCAGAGGTGTAGGTGCTAGGCCTACGGAGCCAAACATCGGGAAGATCTGGCTGACTGTTGGGAAGCACCACCGGGCTGATGTCACCCGGCCCCCCACGGCCCTTCCAGGATAAGCTAGAATGGTGAGAGTTGGGCAGATTTGGGTCATAGATGGTCTCTTTCAGTGCCAGCCAGAGAGTCTCACGCTTCCCGTTCAGCTGGCCCCGCTCAAGTACCGGGTGTCCAGTGCCATTCATGGCTTCCGATGAGGTGCCTACAGAATCTGGCACACGGGCACTGGGCTCCGAGGCGTAGGTGTCATCAGAGGCGCTGAGTCCCTCCAGGGTGCTGGCTGAAGAGTCCGGGAGCTCTTCAACTTTGGGGTTGGGGCAGTGGGCAGGGCCTTCTGGCAGGGCCTGCAAGGGCTCAGCTTTCTGTCCCTGGGAGTCCTGCCTGATCCAGGTTTGGGGGTTGGGACCGGCTTGCTTATAAGGAGAAGAAGTCTGCAGGGCTGGGCACTGGCTGAAGACTGTCTGGTGGTCCAGAAGCAGATCCCTTGGGGAGGGAGGGGCGGGTGTCGACCCGTGGCAGCAGCTGCCGTCATGCAGCTGCAAGTCTTCAGAGAGTATGGAAGGCCGGTGGGACAGCTTGCTGGTGGCTGTGCTGGTGTCAAAGCTGGGGCTCCGGCGCCGTGCCAGGGGCTGCAGCTCATAGTGCTCAGAGAACCCGGGTGGCCCTGTCCGACCCTTCTCATCAGGCTCCTCAGTCCCGGCATCCCATGGCAGGTGAGCACAGGGCCACAGGATCTGCCCACAGTTCTTCTCTGGCCCGAAGAAACAGCACAGGGACTGGAAGAAGAAGCTGGCGAATCCACAGCCGACAAACTTGACCATCATGACGATGATGCCCAGCTTTCGATAAAGCAGAATGGTGGAAGGCAGCATGAGCACACCGGAGGCAAACAGCGCGCCGGTCCCCATGGCTGCGGCACGGCTGGTCTGGCGCAAGGAGAAAGCCACGCGGCTCAGGCGGTCGGGGTGCGGGCATAAGTGATAGGAGATGCAGTAGTTGACGGTTAAGTCTACAGAGAGGCCCACGGAGGCCGAGAGAAAGAGGGACTCGGCAGTGTTGAGCTGCCACTCGAGTAGAACCAGCAAGCCCACAGTGAGCAGCACGGTGCCAGCCACAGCTGCCACAGAGAACAAGCTGAGGGGAACGTTCCAGGTGCCCAGGAGCAGTGTGGCAAAGGCCAGGGCCAGAGCCAGACCCAGCACCACAGCAGGCTCGGTGCTTAGGCTATGCTGCAAGCTGTACAGCTCCAGGGTGCTGGTAAACCAACCTTGGGTGAGGCCCGGAGGTGCCTTGGCCAGCTCTGTAGACAACCAGCGGCTGACCTCGGTGTAGAAGTGGTGGACCGGGCCGTACTCTGTGCTGTATGGTAAATTGGTCTGGAACTTCAGAACCAGAGCGGCCAGGTTGCCATGAGCATCGAAGCGGAGTCCCAGGTCACGGGTGCCATCAGGACTTTGCTCCAGAGCCATCATCTTGAGACAGTGCAGGTAAAGCTGGGGGGCCCAGGGGAATTCTGACTGACCACAGCATAGATCGGGACTCAGGCGGCCACAGCTGGGGCTTTCCATCCACTGCTGGAGGGTTTCCACCAAACACAGCGTAGGCCAACCCTCTGGCTGATCGCCAAAGAAGCTCTGATTCCGGGCTCCATGGCAGAGCGCCAGAAGCCACTCCTGGGCTTCGGGGCTGCTGGGTGCGAAGTCAGGATCGCTTACTACTGAGCTGTTGCTGCGAGGGTCCAGAGGATCACTAGTGTCTACTGGCAGGACTCCCCACACCAGAACTACTGGCAAGTTGCCACCCTCGTTTGGAGGCAGATCCTCGAACAGGAACTGCTGGCGGTATTCAGCATCAAAGCGCTCAAAGGGATGGCTAGACCGGAAGACCTGGCCGCCAAGTGGTAGAAGAATGGGCAGTTGCAGGCGAGGGCTGACGCCGCCGATATAGGCGCCCCCTGCCGCCAACGCTGCGAACCAGCAGATCCAGATGTACCGAAACTTAATTACGCCGCAGGGCAACAGGCGCTGGAAGAGCAGCCGCGAAAGGATGGAAATAATCCTGCGAAGAACGCGGATCCGTCTGTGCAACGCCAGCAACAGCCGCAAGGGGCCGCTACCGCCCCTCTGGCCCTGCGCTTGGGACACACAGCCTCGTGCCAGGTAGCGCTCCTGGAGCACAACGGTGGCAGGAAGCCAGAGTAGTGTGAGCCCCATGTGTACTAGCACAGCAGTGCCCATGAAAAGGGCGAAGCAACGCACGGTGGGCAGGCGGCTCAGGTAGCTGCCGTAGAAGGCCGCGCTGGTGGTGAGGCCTGAGACCAGAAGCAGGTAGCCAAAGTGGTGCATGGTGCGGCCCACACGATGCCCTAGACCCCCGGAGGGCACCTGGCCCCTGCTGAGGCGCCACAGGTCGAAGAAGATGAGAGTGTAATTGACACAGACGCCACTAAGCAGAAGGAGGGAGGCTAGATTGACAAAGGGGAAGTAGGCCATGCGGAATGCAACGTGGTAAAGAAAGAAGGCCACCATTAGGGAGCCTAGCACCCCCAGCAGTGACATGAACGTGATGAAGAGTGAACGCAGGTAGAGGGACATACCAAAGAAGATGACAACCAGGGCCAGCAAGGGGTACATGGTATCTTCGGCCAGGTAGTACTTCAGCAGTCTAGGCTTGAGGCCCAAGTCCATGCCACTGATAGAAGTATAGTTGTCAGAGACCTTGACGGGGTCAGCTAGGCCATCCAGGTAAATATCTAGCAGGGAGGAAGTCTTTATAATGGGCAGGAAGAGCAGGGCAAACTTGAGGGAGGGCACTTGGTAGTCTGCAGTCTGGGGACTCAGGAAGTCTCTGTCTAGCAGAAAGTGGAGGAGTTGGTAGACAGCGCTGCTCCGGGTACACTTGGTGGGAACTTGGGCACAAAACGGGGGCCTGTTCTGCCCGGATCCCATACAAGCGGGCACCAGGACACCACGGTGATAGAAGGTGGCGCAGAACCGAAGCAGGGCCAGCGTGCGGTCTGCGTCAGCTTGGGTAGTGTCCTGGCAGGAGGAGCGGTTGGACAGCACAGCCAGATAGTTGCCCAGGGACCAACTGGGGCAGCATTCATTGGCTGCCGATCGCTGGCACAGAGCCCCGAAGCTGATATGAGAGCGGATCTGTAGGGCACACAGGAGTGGGAGGAGGGAGCTCAGAGGGAAGTCCAGGGGCCAGGTCTCCCCAGACCTGCCCTGGGCCCTCTCCTCTTCCGTCACACTGAAGGGCAGAGAGAAAGCATCTTGACAGCCCATCAAAAAATGCTTTATCTCAAAGCTGCCTTTGCCCCTGGCCTAGATTCTAGCAGCTCTATCCTGGCTTCATCGAAGACGACCCTCAGGGCAGTGTTCCCAGGCCTCTCCCAGAGGCTCTGCCGGAAGCGCTCCTACAGGCCACCCAACCTTAACTCAGCAACTTCCTGAGTCAGGGACTGGAATGGAGGTGACAGGCCACATATGGAACAAGACCAGGAGACCGGGAGCCGGAGTGAGCAAGCAGTGGGGGACTCTCTAGGGTCACTGAGAAATCCCGGCTTCTCTTTTCCCTGGGGTGCTCAACTCTTTTCCCAGCCTGTACCCCTTTTCCTCTTCAGCCTTGCTGTTCACATCACAGCAGCTGGGGTTGTACAAAGAGCCCCCACCCAGGAGTCAGACGCCCCGGCTCTGCTAAACCAACACGCACAGCCTAGGGGCTTAGTTCTCAGTGACAAAGATGCTGAATGTTTACCAAGCCGTCGCTAGTGTCAGCATTATGCTAAAGTCTTCCAAATCCCATCTCATTTCACTGGCACGATCCCTATAAGGGATGTCCCATCACTGTCCCTTTCCCACTCCTGCAAGGCCGAGGATGTGGCTCGGTAACAGAGCACGTGCTTAGCGCACACAAGTATCTAAGTTTGTTCCCCAGCACTGCAAAAACAAAACCCAGCACATATGAGGCCCTGAGAGATTAGGAAGTCATGTGCCAAGGGAGCCCTAGAGCTAGCCTTGAACTTGAGTACCTTAGTAAAGAACACATATTCTTAACCAGTGTCCTTTGATGCTCCGGATGCCATGGTGTGACACTGGGGGTGTGTGTGTCTTGGGCCACAGAACTACACAGTGGTTTCCACACTGGTTTTAGCAGGGAACCCATCATAGATGTGATTTGTATGTGGTTCTCTAAAAGCATAGTGGAATTGGCCTTGCTTGGGTTGAAAAGGGCTGCAGCCTTGAAGCCTAGAGTTTCAGCTTCCAAGGGTCAGAGTCCCCTCAACACATTTTTGGGATCTCTTTTCAAACCCTTTGAAATTCCCCAGGCTCTGCTTGAACTCTCTTTGTGACAGGAGGTTGGTGCTTCTAAAATCAGGCAACTTTGTTTTCCTATTCCGAACCAGATCCTCCAGTAGAGTTGGGATACTTTCCCAAGCAGGCTCTTCCCAGGCCACCCTGGCGGTCCTGCAGTGCACCGGCTCCAGGTCCTTTGTGTCCTCAGTTCCCACCCAAGCCCCTGGCGTCTCCCCAGCCAGCTCACCTGCTCCTGTTCTATGCGACACATGGAGTGGATGGCTTGCAGGTTCCACAGGCTTCCTCCAGAGGTGGATACAAACACCAGCTTTGCATGGCTCTTCTCTGCAACACAACCCCCACATGGCTCAGCCCTTTGACCCCAGAACCTGGCCCCCCAAAGAGAAGATGCTCATCCTAGGCCACATGAATGAAGCCTTGATTCCCAGGAGTCTGAAGCCTATGCCTGATACCTCATCTTGCCTGCATCAGCTTGACTGCACCTGACCGGAGTATTTGAGACCTATTTTATTACTTCATCTTCCTTGGCTTGAATATGGCTCGTGGCTCTGTCTGCCCACATCTGCTGGGGACCTTCTCATTCTACTCGGTGGGGCTCCCACTGAAGTCAGGGCTCACCAGGAGGACCACAAAAGAAGTTCTCCTCTTCTTTGTCTTCCATGGGCTCCACCATCCTTTTGGTTCGGACCACACTCTCCTCAGCCCTGCTCCAGGCTGCAGGGCTCAGGGTGCTGAGGAGGTTTGAGCTGAAATAGAGAGAGTAGTGGTTTTCCCAGGGTACTCTTGGGGATGGTGGACTCACATGAAATGGGAGACCACTCCCCCAGGGAACATCAGCAACCTCACACATGTCTTCGGAGAGGTCACCCAGTGTCCCCTCCCAGAGTTTCTCCTCCCTTTCTCCTCTCAATGGGAAGATGGGAAAACCTGTTACCTGTTCATCTCAGGGTCTGGGGAAAGAGAAAACAGATTCTTGGGGCCAGTGAGGGCCTGCATCGCTTTCCAGACTTCCAGTTTTCTGCTGATCTCTGTGTCTCGAGGTTCAAAACCCTACAGGGAGGAGAGCAGAGAGGGGCAGGCATGCAGGAGGGAGTGGGGCCAAGGAAGGAGTGCCCTCCTTCTGTGCTTTTCCCAGGTCTGCCCCTTTGGTTCCCCCTCCCTGGATTGTAGACATATTCTCTCAGTACCGACCTTACAGGAGCCCACCAAGGCGACCTTACTCCCAAGAGGGCCAACTGTCTGCCTCAGACTGAGCTGCAAGGTTCCGTCCAGGGGTCTCCCTCCCTCCCCCAGTCCCCAGGCCTCTCACCAGTAAAGGCTCAGAAAAGTCAAGTGGAGGACTTCCCAACAGCCCAGCTAGGGTACAGAGGAAGATGAAGGCCAGACACAGCAGCAGCACGGCCATTGGCCACTCGGCAATCAGCTGGGAATAACTGGAGAAGAGGGAGGAAGCCCATATGAGTTGATGGTGGGTGTGGTGGTAAGGCTGGTCACCTGGGAGAGCAGAGCAGAGAGCCCATGGAGTGGGTACCAGCCTGGCCATGCCTGGGAGTACAGGGGAGGCCTGGACCTACCTCTTTGGCATCCGGAAAGTGCGTTCCTGCCTGCGGAAGAGAAGAAGAGATTTACCAGTCTTCTGGTGTGTGCGTGTGTCCGGTTAGAGGTGGGGCAAAGACTGAGTGTGCATTGGATGGGGAGGGTGAGTGACAGAGATGACAGGGCATAGAGGAAGTGGTATCAGTTTTTAGAGTTGCCCACCCCTAAATTTCAGTGCTCCCCCCCCCCCCGGCCCTCTCTCCAAGCTTCCTCCTTCATCAGAGGCAGTAGACATCCAAAGCTCCTCCTGAGAGAGGAATCTGGAGGCTTCCGTCAGGGTCTGCTGCACCTTTCAATGGCAGCCAGAAGGTTCTTCCAGCCCCTCCTTACCTGACGCTGACCACGTGGCGCTGCACAGAGGGTGGCTTCCAGCCCCCATCATGCTGTGCGGGGTCTATGGCAGTGCTGAGGTTGGAAACATGAGCACACAGAGAGGCTTGATCGCCCAACCCTAGTAAGGAACTGCCTTCTTGATAGTCTTGAGGTGCTCGAGGAAAGGCAAAATGTCCAGCTGTTAGCGGGCTGGTTGGGTCTACAGCCTGGAGGGTGGAGACTGTGGGCGCCGAGACTGCTGCACCTGCTGGGTCTTCAAGAGGACAGGTGTGGAGGGAGCAGCTCCTCTCCGGGCTTGCCTCAGGAGCCATGCCTTTGGTCTGGGACCTGGGAGAGGGCAGGCAGAGAAGGAGGAGTGTTGGTGGGTTATCTCTGCCCCAGGGTCCTTTAGTAAGCAAGACAAGGAGGTGAGAGCTCAGGGTTGGTTTTTCCATTAGTTCTGAGGGCGGAGGAGGGAGGAAGCTCAAGGCCTGCATGCTGAGGCCCGAGCTTTCATCCAAACATCCGTGCCTACAAAAAAATATCGCTGGCAACCTGCCACGTGTCAAACCCTGCTTGCTATCACACTTGTTACTGCATACATGATCTTATTCGCTGTCTACAAAAAGAAGAATTTTCTTGTTTTACAGGTTTGAAAGCAGATGCAGTGAGAAGTAAAGATTAGGACCATGAGCCACGTTCAAGATCTTCTGACCTTCCTGTATGGTTGTCTGTTTATCCCCACCCCACCTCTCTCCAGGGTCTTAATGTGTATACCTGGCTGTCCTGGTACTCAATATGTAGACCAGGTTGTCCTTGAACTCATAGAGATCTGCCTGCCTCTGCCCAGGTTTGGGATTAAAGGGCTGCTCCACTGTGTCCAGCACATGTCTTTGAGCACCTGCGTCCGTCATTCTCTCCCTAAACCAGTCACTTGTATCTCTCTGTTCCATTGGCCTACTGGGTATTTCTTCATGTATTTGATGCAGCTGGATATCAGATCATAGACTTGCCCCCTCTCAGCTGGGTGGTGGAGGCTGGGAATGCAGAAGCTGGTGGTGAGAAAGGTTCATCCTCATAGCTTCAGCGCCTTGATCAGCTCACTGGCTCAGAAGGTGGCCAGGGTTCATTAGGTGAACACAGTGCTGGCTTGACTGTGAGGAGTGGTGTGGTGATGAATAAGACTCCGTTCCTGCCCCTGGGAATCATAGTAGTTGAGAGATGCAGACAGCCCAACTGCTGGTTTGTATGAGAAAGAAATCCAGATGGCTGTATATTAATGGGGATGAAGGAAGTTGGAAAGTTCAGCAAACAGGAGCGCTGCCCTTCTGACAGCCCTGGTCTGGGGCCATGCACAGCAGGGCTTTACTTTGTCAAGGTGTGCACAGTTCAGACAGGGAGCTGGAATATGGCAGGAAGGAGTCAGTGATGACCCCAAATTATTCATAAGACAATGCTGTGTGTAGGTCTCTTTCCAATCTTCTGCTCCAAGAGGAGGTAGAGTCTCACTTCTGCAGCAGGACTGTCAGTCTTAGGGAAAAGAAAAGATGGCTACAGGGCAGACTGCCTGGAGATGGCTGTTTAAGAGAGAACAAGTCTAAAGGGAGCCATAGAGGTGGGCTCTAGGCTCCATCATCTTTTGGCTCTTGGGTCCCCAGAAAAGACATTGAAGCATTTGATGTTAAATGTGTTTTTTTTTTTTTTGTTTTGTTTTGTTTTGTTTTTCGAGACAGGGTTTCTCTGTGGCTTTGGAGCCTGTCCTGGAACTAGCTCTGTAGACCAGGCTGGTCTCGAACTCACAGTGATCCGCCTGCCTCTGCCTCCCGAGTGCTGGGATGTCAAATGTTTTGATGCAGCAATTTGCCTTCTTGTCCTTTTCCAGACTCAGGACCATAGGGAGTGTGTGCTCTAAGGAGCATATTTGCATGGGCAACTTGTCCCTTCAGGTTCTCGGGTGATACCCCCAGTTCACAAAGGCTTATATCTTGGGAGTCTCGCCGTAGCTCTAACCTTAAAATCTTTCTTGGTTTGTTCTCTAAAAGCTGCATTTGAAATCTGATGTCATGATTGAGATCACTGATATTTATTTGTACTTACTCAACATTTACAAATACATAAATTTGACTGAAGATGATCTAAAGCAAGACATCAGAAGGGCTTCATAAAATGCTGATGACATAAGCAACCAGGGTGCTGGTGTACCAACTCTTGGAGGCCAGTCCCTTTGAGCCAGAGAGAAGTTGGATAAATGCCCTGTGTCATGTGTATGTGTGAGATCATTTATTAATTTATTTACTTGTCAAGACGGGCTCTCACTGTGTACCTCAGGCTGGCCTTGAACTCAGAACTCTCCTGCCTTAGCTCCCTGAATGCTAGGATTCCAGATGCGTGCCACCACGCGTGGTGCTGACATTTACTAGAGTTTTTAATTCTACAGGTTCTCCTAGTTTACTTATTCATTTATTTCCTTGTATATTCCACATGCTATAAACACAGTGCCTTGGTCTGCACTGGGGCCTGAAGACTTGAATAAGGCCAGCATCAGCAAGGGTCTCTCTCTGGAGAACAAAGCCTGCTTTCTGTGTCTTACTCTCCTGAAAAAGGCTTTCCAACTTCCACTTGTGGGGCCTCCTCTTCCCTCAGTCTGGAGACAGTGTGTCAATCTCTGCTTTTTGCCTTTGAAGACGGCCTTTCATTTCACCATTGCCTGCTCACCTCCCCGCCTGTTACGTGATTATTTCTTTCCCCCTTACCTGGCTGCCTGCTTGCATACACATTGGTTATGCGGCTGTCCGTGATCTCCCCCTTCTGCACTATGCCTGCCATTATATCTCTGCGGAGAGCCAGAAACTCTCCAGCCTGGCTGCTGTAGGCTTGGCCTTTATCTCAATCGCTTCAACTTATTTATTTAATTTGTAGCACTCAGTTTGATCTGGGTTGGGTCCCGACATGACCAGTATTAGCTCTGCTCCCCCTCTTTAGAGTAGGGCCTGCCTCCTAGGGGTTAAGGCAGTGTGGTAGCCAGGGTGGAGGTGAGGGGCCTGGTGCAACAGTCCATGACCTTACAGTGCAGAGCACAGACGTGTCCTAAGAGCCAGGCCCCCACTTGAAGTGTCAGTCTCTTTTGTAATAGAAGCCAGTCACAGGGAATGCTGCTGGGAAACGGAGCACTCTCTTTCCCCAAATCCTTGCTGTTAAAGGGGATCAAGTCTCCATCGTTTGCTCCCTTCCATTGGGGTCTCTATGGCTCTTGCCCCCCACCCGGGCCCTTTCAGTCCCCTTCAGATATCACGGATCAACTGATTCTAATTTTACCCTTCTTCGCTGTGTAGGACCTTGCAGCAGAGGAGAGAACCTGGGATTCTCTGGCCTTACTACAGTAAAGCTGAGTCTCTGTCTCAGTCTTTTGGTCTTTTCAGTGAGAAGAGCCAGGCCTCTAACTAGGAGGAGAGGCTTCCCAGGTTTCCTGCCTGCACTGCACAGCCTATGAGCCAAGTCAGGCAAGGGATTGAAAGTGGTGACTCTGGCCTCACTTTATCAGGACCCCAGGCACAGAGCCCCAGCTTGGGAGCCCGGGAAGGGAAAATGCGTATGAATTAACCTCCCCTGGACACAGAGTAGTCATCTGGATGTCTCTGTGATCCCACAGGGTGGCCAGGACAGGCGACGGGAGCAGTCCACACCGTCAAGAAAATAAATGGTCATTTTAAAAACACAAATAATAAACTATTTCAGACATTTCTGTAAGTCAATGAATTTATGAAATACTGTAGGATTGGAAGTTGGGCCTCTTGTTCAGATACTTGGAGGCAAATGATCCCCAAACCCTTCAGGCTTTTCTCTCTCTCCAGGCTTTTGATATATAGCCCAGGCTGACATCAAAGTCAGGGCAATCCCGTCCTCAGCCTCCCAAGCTGAGATTACATATAGCCCATGCAAGCCTTGTTCTATTTACACTTCTACCTCTGTCTCCTAAGTGAGCCCTGGGGTTAATTTGCCACCACACCCGAGTTTTTCTAAAGATAGAGTCTTTCTCTATAGTCTAAATGAAGATGCAGAGGCAGAACCCAGAGGGAGGGACTTAGGAGGCAAAGAAAAGGGAGAAACCAGGGTCTATGTAGTTCAGAGTAGCCTTGAGCTTGTGACCTACCTAAGTGATGCATTACAGGTGTATGTTACCTTGTGTGGCATCAGGCCTGCCTGACTCTTTCCCAAAATGTTCTGGGGGTGAGGGTGGGAGTCAGGATGTAGTAGAAAGCATTCTTTGCATACATAAGGCTCTGGATCTAATTTTTATACTGGGGGAAGGACTAAGGTGTGTGTGGTAAATATGAATGGGTAATGTGATGTGTGTGTGTGTGTGTGTGTGTGCGCGCGCGCGCGTGGGTCTATCCTATCCCAGGATGGTACCTAATTCAACAGGAGCATGCTTGTGTTTCTTCTGTGGAGTTGAACAAGTCCTTATGCCTGCGTAGTATCCCTGGTCTCTGGGGAGCCGCAGAGAGAAGCAGAGGGTTCCAGAGAATTGCTGGAAGAGAACAAGTGGTTCTCATGTCTGGTAGAAATGAGCAAACCAGACAGGGCTGATCTTTGGCAAGATATGCCAGACAGCCAATGATGCTGTAGCCCCTTGTGCAGATGCCCTGGCCCTGGGCCCTGCCCTGATTTGTCGCTACTCCCTTCTCCCCCTTTTTTTCTGCAGTGGCTGGAGATGGAACTTAAGGCCTTGTCAATGACAGAAAAATGCTTTATCATTGAGCTGCGCCCCCCCCATCCCCACCCTTTTTTTGGTTGCAGGCTATGCCTCCAAGCAGAGTCCCTGGTCTGGAGGATACACCATCCTGTGTCTTACCCTCTTGAATATGGTTTTTTATATCTTCCAGACTGACAAATTAACAAAAGAGGGAAGCAAATGTTTGCTTCCATCTGAGGGGTCTTCTCTCTCCTCTGAGGAACAGAGTTCACATTTAAAATCAGATAATCTTGACATAATGTGTTTGATCTGCTTTTTGCCTCTTAAAGATGCCTTTTATTTCAGTACAGGCAGGGGAGAGAGGTAGTGTCGTGTCTGAGGAGAGATTCTGGGGGCGGCAGAGTCAGGCAGGACACAGAAATGGCGCTATATTGCTACCTGGCCAGACTGTTCCACCACATGTATGGTGAGGGTGGAAGAATGAGGGGAACATGGATCTGGGAACGGCTGCTCAGCAGGAAGGTGTTTTTCCTCTTCCACCAGCCCCAGGCTCTTTCAGGGGTCAAACAGACCACGGCCTGAACCTCAGATCCTGCATACACGGCGGCTTCGGTCTAGTGCTTACCACACATGGGGACTAAAACCAGTGTGTACACAAGCAGGAGACCATGCAGGGGAGAAAAACAACAATGCGACCGGGCAGGCAGCAGCCAACGGCAATGGGCGGACAAGCAACTGATGGTGACCGACAAAGACAGTCCTTGATGTAGATTCCCAAACGGCTGCCTTCCCTCCCCCGGACACCTGCTTGGCGAGCCTCTTTTTCGTTGTACATGCACACCCCTTTGCACACTAACATGCAGACTGACGTAGCTGCGGACATGAGGCCTTTTGCAAAGACGCAGAGGTAAGGCCTATGGGGAGTGGGGGACTCTAGAGGCCAAGGAAAGGGATGGGAGAAAGGAGGGAACAGTGGGTGGGGCAGGTCCCCCAGGAGGTGAAGGCAATGAGAATTGGCATTATCGAGTGTCGGCGAGAGGAGAAACTGACCAGGCAAGATAAAGGTGTACATACATACTCGCCCCAGAAGGGCTCTCAGAAGGGCCGGGGAATGAATGAGGTGAAGTGTGGCGGCAGCTGCTAAGGATACCTGATGCAGGCGTGCTGAGAAGATCTTCCAGCGGAATCTACGGAAGGGCTCTTCGTACTTGTCCCAGTGGCGGCTGCCTTCTGGGGCTAATGTATTCCCCTCAAGCCGGTGCTGGCCTGTACGGAAACTAGCAAGGAGAGGATCTCTGCAGCTACTGGGGCTGCTACTGGGGCTGCTACCAGCGTCCATGCCCGTGGGCGGCGCCGCTGTCCGGGCTCTGGTGCTGAAGCAGAGGCAGCGGTGGGCTGCTGCGCATGCGTCAGTTCCAGAAGCCGGTCGCTGGGCGGGGCCGAAGAGGAATCCACCAATGGACGCAGGACGGGAAGAAGGTGGGGCAGACTGGGCCCAAGCTGCCGCAACATCGGGGGCTGGGGGGGGGGGGTCCCTGCCACCAAGGCTGGAGTCCGCTATACAGGCCTCGCTAATCAGTGTCCTTAGTAAAGTGGCCAAACCGCCCTTCTCGGGCGCGTCGTTCTTCTTACATGAAACCAGAAAGAACGAACGGTGCAAAAACCTTCACAACTTGAACCACGGGCTTCCACACTTCGTAACGCAGGAGGGGTAGAGAGGTCGGGTCTCATGAGTACCCCAGTTTCTCTCAGCATCTCTCGTGTCCTTATGCCTCCCCAGGGGTTATATATTTAGACGCCCGGGCTGGGTCTTTATTCCCTCTTTGGACCTGAGTCTGCCGCCACTTCCGCCTTAGCGCCTCTTCGCGATCTTTTTTAAAGTGCGCCACAGGGAGAAGGGGGAGCAAGAGGCAGAGAGACATGCCCAGCCCCTTTCTGGCAGTCACCACCACTCCCCACCTCTGCCTTACAGAGACCTGACGGCCACCCACTCCGGAGCACTTGCCAGCCCTCACCAGAGACCAGCTGTGAAGGAAAAGAACGTTGGGGTGCTGGTCATAGGGCAGGCCTGGCTGGAGGACTGAGCAGAATTATGGTGGATAGCAGATGTATGAGAAGCCTGAGTACAGCAGAGTGGAACGAATCCTGGGTAGATTTGGATAGGCAAAGACTGAAAGCGAGGGACGGAGAGTCAGACAAAAGAGGTTTGAATGGAATATATCCCTCAAGTGTGTCCAAGTGTTGGTCTAGGCAAGGCATGGGTCAAGGGTATGGCCTGAGCAGATCTAGGGGTTTACCAAGTGCTTCAAGTGACTTACAGATGGCTGGAGAGATTCAGGGTGGTGCTAAATTGGCACCAGGGGGTCAGGGTGTGGCTGGGCCTATGAGATGGCTCCTACCAGCTCCAATCTGCCTGTTTGTAGCAGAAAAGGGGCAGGGAAGGGTGCAGCAAAGTCAGAAGTTTCTCTTCCGAATGGGCTTAAGGAGAAAAAAGAGCAGGGGCTGATGCTGTCTCTCGGAAGGCTTTGAAATCAAGAAGGTATGAAAGACAGCAGAAACAAGTCTCACCTGGGGCGGTAGTCAGGAGACTGCAAAAAATGACGTGGTGGAGGGGAGCAGAGAAAAATGTATAGCTCCATAAGATAAAATAAGATAAGATAAAATAATAAAATAAAATAAATAAAAAAGGAGGTCAGGAGTTCAGGGTGTTTTTAGGAAATGGTGAGAACGTTTGCAGACTGACAGGAGCAGCCAGACAGGAATGGAAGGACAGACAGTAGGGCGCTGTCCCTCGGATCAGTAGTCTTAAGCAGCCCTGTGTTGTGGTTACTATCAAGTCAAGATTTTGGGAATGCCAAGATGGACATCCATTTTCACAACAAGGCTATCTAGAAAAAACTAGACCCCGAGTACCAGGTTGGACATGAAGAAAGACAACCTCTGAGGAGCACAAACATGGCCTCCAGGAGGCTACTTATTTGGAAGAGAAAATTCTGGGTAAGGGAGCTGGGTCAGCTGGGGGTTCTGTGTAGTCTCCTCATCTTGTGTCCTCTTGTCTTCGCATTTCTCAGTGATGTGGACCATGGTGATGGTGAGGACCAGGGTGCCAGGGGCCATGGTGATGGTGAGGACCAGGGTGCCCAGGGCAATGGTGATGGTGAGGACCAGGATGCCAAGGACCATGGTGACGGTGAGGACCATGGTGCCAGGGGCCATGGTGATGGTGAGGACCAGGGTGCCCGGGGCCATGGTGATGGTGAGGACCAGGGTGACAGTGTCCTGGACCAGGGGGTGGTGGACCATGAGGAGGGCAAGGACCCTGTGGAAAACCAAAAGGGAAATGTCAGAATTCAAAGCCAGCGCCAATGACTGTGATCAACTCTTTACCTCCCTCCCCAAGGGCCTCAGATTCCTAAGCATCTGGAAGGGTTTGTGGTGGGGAGTTGGATAGTAAAGGATTTGCTCCTGGCCCTGCCCCTTTTGCAATGAAGTCTCTTAAGAACTGGGCAAGCAAAAGGGAAGTGTCTTGTTGTTTTAGGTTTATTCCCTTTGCTACATTTTGACCTCTTTCCCTGGACCTCGAGTTATTTATTTGTAAGAAGCAAAATTATCTTATGACCCCTTCTTTGGCCCAGGGGTCCTAGCAGAAAGGCTGCAGGTTCTGCCTTGCTCCAAGTGGTAGCTTGCTTATTTACAGTTAAGGTGAAGCTGGGAGGCTGGAGAAGAATTCCCCAGACACCAGGTAGGGGAAACCCAGGCTCTGAGTAGAGATATGGCAGGTCAAAGATAAGAGGTGGAAATCAAGATGTGTTTGTGTGTAGATAGGAAGTGTATTTAGTTTATATATATGTAGCATGTGCTGGCACATGGCTTTAATCCTCTGAGGTGGCAGAGGTTGAGCTCTGTAAGTTTGAGACTAGCCTGCTCTATATAGTGAGGTTCAGCACAGACAGGGTCTGTATGCATATACAGAATGAGTCCCTGTGTTTAATTTATTTTTTTATTTTTGGCCAGTAGTGCTGGCACACAACTTTAATTTGACACTTAAGAGACTGGTGGATCTCTGTGAGCTCAAGGCCAGCCTGGTCTACATAGGGAGCTCCAGGACAGTCAAAGCTAAGTGGTGAGACCCTTTCTCAAACAATGAAAATAGATAAATGAATGAATACAATTTTGAAGGTGTGTCTTGGTATGGAGTTCAATGGTAGAGAATTTGTCCAGAAAGTACAAATCCAACTTTTTTTTTTTAAAAAAAAAAAGCAAAATAAAACAAAACAAAACACAACAAAATAGCTGTGTCAGGGTGTATTCCCCTGGTGGGCACATAGTATGCACACGTGTACACACAGATGCATGCACAGGGTGCCTATATAACGCCTCTGCACAACTGCCAGACTCAAACAGGAAGAAGTGAAATAAAGTTTATGTCCACTTCTCAGACCCAAGAGGCCCGGGAAAGTGCTGTATAAACTTTCTTAGCTGGAGACCAGCCAGGAAGGTTAGTGCTAGGGCACTGAGGTCTGGAGTCCAGTGGGTTAGAGATGGGGTTACACCCCCTATTCTGGGAGTAGGGTGATTCCCTACTCTGCTTTAACCTGCCCCCCTTCACCTCAGGGGTTTGAGCGAGGTGGAATACAGGTGGGGAGAAACAGTCTCCAGAACTGGGGACTTTCCAGTTAGAGGACTTCATGCCCCAGCTGTGATAAGAAACAGCCAGATCCCCCCCTCTTCTGTGGCAGGATACAGATTCAACCAGGGAGCTTGGTGGCTGCTGCCTGTTGGGAGGGAGAGGTGGTGAGCAGGCAGCCTTCCCTTCTTTCCCTAGCAGAAGCCTGCCTGTCCTAGAAGCCCTGCAGTGGGACTGAGGCTTGGGAGCCAACCAGCCAGCCAGGGGAGCACAGAACAGGCTGGGAAGCAGCAGGAAGAGAGGGTGAGCTGCTGGGCCAGGCGAGGGGAGTAAGGAAAGGAGAGAGATGATGGGAAAACAGAGAGAATGCCAAGGAGAAGGTTGCAGTTGGCAGGGTGTGGGTGGTTATGGCAGTACCCCGCCCTTCCCAGGCTGAAGCCTGAGTCTTCCTGACTTCATCTGGCAGAAGTGCTGGTCTAAGAATGAGGTGGACCTGAAGGAAGTGGCCAGGATGGGGGTGTTAGGGTGGGCAAGGGGAAGAAGGGTAGGGAATGTTCTTACCCAGTGACCTGTTGGAGAGAAAGGGGGAAAAGAAACAGCAGGGTCAGTCTTTTGCTTCTGAAGGGGACCCCTTGCCTTCTCCCTGATGCTAGCTCTATGTCCACACCCCACCCTCAACAAGGCTCCTCAGAACAGGTCACCTGCCTAACAAACTTTCCATCCTTCATCCGTCCACAACAGCAGATTTGTATTGGAAGTCAATATGAAGCTCACTTGTGTGTCCCTATGGGCTCAAGGGCTGACTGAGTCCCCCAGGTGGCATCAGGCCAGGTAGAAGGTGAGGCTTTTGTCCACACTGCCAGGGGTCTGCTATCCTAGCCTTGGTCAGATTTCAGGGCATCAGGGAGACATTCTATTGTGGCAAACCCCAATTCTTCCTCCTCTGTCTCCACCTGGGCCCCAGGCAGTCTCCCCCACTCATGCCTGTCCATCCCACTATAGCCCCTCAGAGCTGTGTGGTGGCTGCTGTTACATCCTGGTCACAACCTTCTGCTCTCAGCTCAGGGCCTTTGCTCACACTGTCTGCTGCCTGGAAATCTCTCTAGCATGGCTCTACCTCACTATCCAGCAGGTGTTCCACATCACTGGGGTGTGGAGATCCCCAGTGTGAACACAACAGTTCATTCTGCAGAAGCCACCTGTGTGGTACTGGGTGTCCCAAAAGGTAACCTTGATGGGAGTTCTAGTTCTATTGTATTTTTTGTGGGGAACAACAATTGTGCCTCTGGGCTGTGGACCTCAGACCTGGGGATCCAGGGCAGGGCTGCTGAGCTCGGTGCTGCAGACCTGGGCATCCAGCGCCAGGGCTGCTGAGCTTTGGGCTCCAGACCTGACAGTGCTTTTCATGACCTCACTTTGAGCATCATGCCTGACATCCGTGGCCTCATGTGTCCCCTGGGAGATGAACCCACCTTTTTGTCTCTTTATGTTGAAGAGCTAGTGAGCTGAAAAACGTGCATGCTTGTTTCTTCAACTATAATGTGTGCTTCGCAATATGAAAGTTTGTTTGCATTTTGGCACTCTGCACACACACCTGTACTCACACATGCAAGCACACTTGGCATTCAGTAGATATGGCTGACTGCTTGCCTCTGCCCTCCCCACTCTCCTTCCTCTTCTTTCCCCTCTTCTACCTCCTAGCCTCTCAGCCATGCTGCTTACCTGGATACATCTTCATGGGGCAAGTGCAGGAATTGACACACGCAACACCTGTGGTTAACAAGAACGTTTTAATTGGCAGTGATCTAGTTGCTTTGCTTCTCCCCTCCTAGGGCTGCACACACATAGTCCCTTCACAAGACAAGACCTCCCAGGCGCCCTGGTCATGATACCCCACCCTATGTAGGACTCTGTATAAACACCTGGCATAGATGCAGAGACTTGGAGAGGTCGCTCTAGCCGAGTGGGGAGGGGCAGACAACCTGATGAGTATGGGCTTCTGGGGACCCAGGAGACCATAAGAACTTTGTTCCTGCCGCCCAGATTTATGGAACATTCCAGGGTTCCCACTGCTTGTTATTGTCTCCTCCCGCCAGGATTGGGAGAGGGTGGGAGGTTTAGGGTCTGAATCAATTCGTTATCCACTGCCAGTCTCTCGTCATGGGAAACTGTTGAGGTCTAGCCTCATCTTTTGGGGCCTGGCATTCAAACAACAACTAACAGGCCCAGAACGGGCAGCATCCAAAACATGATACACTTGAAAAGGAAAGGTATCACGGCTCTCTGAACTCATATGGCAAATGAGTGTTTTAGCGCAGACTTCCACACTTACAGACAGACAGACAGACACACACACACACACACACCTCTGATACAAAAGACCTAGAACTGCAGATCAAATGCAGAACTTTGTACTTGGAAAGCAGGTTCTCTACCATTGAGCCTCCCCCCAGCCCCACCAAACCACTCATTCTTATTGATTTGTTATTTTCGGTTGAAATCAGTCCCACTTTATGACCATAGTCTTTCTCACTTGCTGATCCTTTTTTAATCTTACGTGTATAGGTGTTTTGCCTGGACTTATGTCTGAGCACCATGTTCATATGCAGTACCCACAGAGGACAGGGAGGATACCAGATATCCAAAATCCGGAGTTACATGTAGCTGGAAGACTCCTACTTTGTGGGTGCTGGGAATTGAACCCAGGTCCTCCGGAAGAGCAGGCAATGCTCTTCACTGCTGAGCCATCTCTCCAGTCCAGGTTACCCCTTTACTAATGATGAACTTGAAGGATCTCATAAGGCTGAACTTGGGGGGGGGGGTAAAGGAAACCCTTGATTCAATCCAAACCTGAACTAAAGGCAAGAGAAAAACAGCCCCTGGGATGATTTTCCGCTCAGGCTTAGCTCTCTGAGAAACAGGAATGGTCAGCTCTAGAAGGCACTGAAAATGCAAGCCTGTAACTCTCAGGTGACCTTCTACCTGGCAAGTCAGTCCTAACTCCTGCAGGGTGAAGGCACAGGGGCCAGCCTGGAGGGTGGGGTGGGCAGGTAGGCAGACATGCATACAAATACACAAGCACCTGACACAGGCACACACAATCCTTTAGAAACAGACTGACTTGTGCAGAAGGATGATGTCCTCACAAATACCCGGAGGCAGCAGTTCAATACACAAATACATAGCCAGAGAGACTAAGACCACATGGGTACCTCATTCACACACAGAGGCCCCCTCTTATTTCACCTTTAGTAAGCAAAGTCAGGTCCTTACCTGAGAATGCAGAGCCAGGGATAGCAAGGCTGAGGCTCTGTCTCCCCCAGGGGAGTATTTGTACAAGAGAGGGTGGGGCCGTGTTGGGTCACATGCTCCGGGAGATTCTAGAATAGAAGGTCCAGGGAATGAAGAGGGATGGGCTGATTTCTACCAGGGCAAAGAGCACTAGGAAATAGGATGTGGGTGCAGTGGGTGGGGAGGGGTGGGTGGAGCAGATGAGGAGAGTGGGGGTCATTCTCAGAGCCATCTGAAGGTCACGTGGACAGGTCATTAACTCCTCCCAGCACGTAGAAGAAGAAAAGTGACCCTAAGCACATTCTTGCCTTGGATTCCAAGGTCCAGATGAGTTTTTAAATTGCTACCCAGTCCAGCAAACTTGTCTGGAAACAGAATTCACACCCAGAAAAGGGGACAGTGGGAATAAAGACCGCACAGGACGGAAAGGATGAAAAAGTTCGGAACCCCTGCCGCCAGCTCACTCCGCCTGTTCCAAGCCCTTTGTAGGCTGCCTGTGTGGCCACCCCAGCACCTGTATTTGCCAAGATGATTTGCTTTGTGTGCTCCCTCAAGCAGATCTGGAGCCCCTACCTTCCGGGATCCTTTCTTCTAATTTTTCTTATTTCACTGACCTCAGTCACTTGGCCATTGACAACCCCCTGGCATTAGTAAGCATCTAGTAAATTTGATAAATGAATTATTTATTAGTTTTTTAAAAGTTTATGTGGTTCAGCAGTGGTGGCACATGCCTTCAATCCCAGCACTCAGGAGGCAGAAGCAGGCAGATCTCTGTGAGTTCAAGGCCAACCTGGTCTACAGAGCAAGTTCCAGGAAAGACATGACTACACAGAGAAACCTGCTGGAAGCAAAGACCTGTATTCAGTTATAGCCATCTTAGTCACAAATTAAGTAAGCTATTCAGAAACCCCTGTGTTATGATTTTTGGTTCCCGGCAGCTTGCGGCAGGTCCACAAACCAAGGTGGCTGGCTCAGCCATACGGTAGAGGGCTGGACCCAGCAGGCCTGGTGGTGTAAGCAGGCGGCAGGTGGGAGGCACATGGACAGACACATTGTACAGAATAGAATTGGATATTTATTAATTAAATTATGGAGGGGAAGGAAAATGGGGAAAAGGGGGTGAAAGAGAGAAAAAGAGAAAGATAGAGAGGGGGAGAGAGAAGGAAGAGAGAAAAGAGGACAGAGAGAGAAAGAAGGGGGGATCAGGAAAGGGAACAGAGAAGCCAAGATGGCGAGGGAGGGGCTACAGGGAGTGGATGTGGCTTTTCTTTTAAATTGATGAACAAGCACAACATTCACAGCTCTTTTTTATAACAAAAAATTGGAGATTGGACACCACAGGTTGACAGAATTGGGGCGGTGGATTCTCAAGACTGCTTCCAGCTTATTTGTGGGCATCATCTGGGCGGGGGGGGGGGCCTGAGAAGGCTGTTTGATGGCTGCATCCTGGCATAGCTGGTCTCTTTGCTCCTGTCCGGTGTTTGTGGTATGGAAATGTCTGGTGTCTATTATACCTGTTAAAGGTATTGGCAGAACACAGAACAAAATTAGATTTAAGGAAAAAAAAATTAGGACCAGGGAATTTAGGGGGATGTATCTGACCTGTTTAAGGTGGATTCTTTAATTCAGCTCCATGGAACTCACAAGAATTCTTTGGGTTTGTGAAAACAGAAGTTTTAGACACATACATAGTATAATGACTATACATATTTTTATAAAATGAAAAGTATTTTTAAGACTATGGAAAGCAGCATAAAAGAGAAATTTGATTGGAAATTTGTTTGGTGAGGTTTTTTTTTTCAACCTGGCAAAACCTCTCAGCTATCAAACTGTATCAGAGATCTTTGAGAAGGATAAGATTTTACTTGAGTTACTGATTAAAAAATGATAGAGAACTTACTTGGTTGGCACCCAGAGCTATTCTTTTAGGGTCCTCCATTGTCGCTGAAGGTTGCATTTGTCTTTTGCTGTTTAGCACAGGGCCTTCTAGGCTCCAGAAGATCCTGTGGGCTAGGAAATCTGTAGGAAGATAGGCCTATCTTAACCTGAGCAGCTAGGCTGTCAATTCCAGTGATTCTGTCCACTTCAGGAGATCTTCAGCTTAGATGAAAGGCAGTTTTGCCCAGTGTAGATGGATGTTGTTGTGTGTCCATTTGTCTTCTGTCTTCTTTGGAGGAAGTAGAGTGCTGCTGCTAGGAGCCAACCTGTCCCATTTTGTTATGAAAAGTTTTTTAATAATTAAATATTTAAATATCACATTCCCCAGATCTCTGAGCAGTTGAGGGCTGTTTATTAGGTATAACTACAGTATAGAATCTGTCTGGAGAGTTGGGTCTGAGCTTGACTATACTGGCTCTTAACTTAACAGGTAAGATTTACACTCATAAAAAGACAGAAAGAAAAAACTGCTTGCAATAGAAGGTTAATGGCAGAACTGACAATAGTAGAGAACATCTTAATATATTTTAAATGAGGTTTGGATTAAATATAGTTTTAAGAGACTTAAAAGTACATACCAGTTTAAAACATGAGACTTATTGATTTTGTAGTCTGAAAGGATATGTAATGAACAATTATTATACAAAGAAAGAGTGAACAGGAATTGGGCAAAGTGGATGCTCTTACTGGGCCCTACCAAAGGCATGCCACTGCGCAAAACACATGTAACAGATTCAACAAGAGGAATTTAGTGAAAACTGGGGGACAAGGCAGGGTATACTTCAGTAAAGATGGGAGAGCTTGGTCACCTGAGCTGGCTCTTAGCCAAGATGGTGGCGAAGTCACCTGACCCCGGACAAAATGGCAATAGCCACACGTTGTATGAAAAAGCCATAATTTTTGTGCTATAAGGATTTGAATCCTAATAAGAGGGACCTAAAGGTGTGACCTGCCCTGTCGCTGAGCTGCCATGCCACACCACAAGTTGCAGAGGGGAGCAAAAGGCTGGAACAAAAAAAACTGCACCATGTCAAGGCTGAAATTGAAAAAGCCAGATGGAATTTTAAAAAGGCAGGGGAACATGAATGGTTGTTTTTCCAGCCAAAATCGTGAAAGCCCATGAAACAGCGGCACCTCAAGGCCTATAACAGGAATATCTCCCTGTATAGGTGGGGTGCAAATTGGCGTGAACACCCAGGACCCTTGAGCTGGGCATCGCCTAACTCTGGGTGGGGTGTTATGGTCTGGCTGGATCGGGTCTGGTGACTCAGAAACCAGAGACCAGAGCCTGCTCTGAGCGGCCTTTTATGGCAAGGCAAGAAAAAGAAAAGAGAAGAAATGGAAAAAATGATGAAGAATCTGAGGGACCTTGGGTCCCCTGTTGAACGCACTGCACGGGGTGTACAGTGCTAATGTGGGCTGACTGACCCTGGATCAGTCCAAACACGATTTCAGTTAAGGGAAGCAACCATAGCAGAAGAGGAGAGGCTCACCAATTAAAGCTG
Organism: Alexandromys fortis; assembly: GCF_014885135.2. Taxonomy (NCBI): domain Eukaryota; kingdom Metazoa; phylum Chordata; class Mammalia; order Rodentia; family Cricetidae; genus Alexandromys; species Alexandromys fortis. The sequence continues at coordinate 20,102,946 of NW_026067902.1, forward strand.
GGAAGCCAGTGGTGATAGTAGACAAACCCTGGTTCAGGATCCTGACACTGGGAGAGGAGTTCCAGGCAGGAGTACCTATTCAAGTCACGAGGCACCAAAATGTGCGGCTCGCTGCGATCATATAGTGGTAAGTACTCAGCATTGTGGCCGCAGCAACCTTGGTTTGAATCCGAGTCACAGCACCAAAATGTTACGAATTTTGGGTCCCGGCAGCTTGTGGCAGGTACACAAACCAAGGTGGCTGGTCCAGCCATGTGGTGGCGGGCTAAGCCTGGTGGGCCTGGCGGTGTGAGCAGGTGGCAGGTAGAAGGAACGTGGACAGACACATTGTACATAATAGAATTGGATATTTATTAGTTAAATTATGGAGGGGAAGGAAAAAGGAGACAAGAGGGTAAGAGAGAGGCTGGGAATGCAGAAGCTGATGGTTAAAAAGGTTCATCCCCATAGCTTTAGTGCCTTGATCAGCTCACTGGCTCAGAAGGTGGCCAGGAATGATCATTAGGTAAACACAGTGCCAGATTGACTGTGATGAGTGATGTGGTGATTAATAAGACTCCATTCTTGCCCCTGGGAATGTGTAGTAGGTGGGAGATGCAGACAGACCAACATGTTGGTTTGTATGAGAAAGAAATCCAGATGGCTGTATATCAATGGGGTTGAAGGAAGGTGGAAAGTTCAGCAAACAGGAGTGCTGCCCTTCTGACAGCCCCGGTCTGGGGCCATGCACAGCAGGGCTTTACTTTACTTTAAGTCAAGGTGTGCACAGTTCAGACAAGGAGCTGGAATATGGCAGGAAGGAGTCAGTGATGACCCCAAATTAGTCATAAGATGACACTGTGTGTAGGTCTTTTTCCAGTCTTCTGCAGCAGGATTGCCAGTCTTAGGCTACAGGGCAGACTGCCTGGAGACCATGGGGTTTGCAGCGGGGTTGAGGCCTGAATGATAAAGCAAATTCTCCTTTCCCTTGGTTTGCATTGTAGTGATAGGTAATGCGCAGCCTTTGTGTCTGGCTTTGAGAGAAATGTTTCAGCAAAGCCTTTGCTATGTTTGGGTTAATCAGTAGAGGCTGAAAATTGTTTTGAGACTGTTGAAACCTTGAAGAAATGTCTCTCTGGAGACTCTGCACTTGGTGCTACAAGAGAGTGCTTGCATCTACACCGACCTTGGTCCTAAGACACGCTTGGCAAACCTGGAGTTTGTACTTTTGGTTATGGCTATGTATTTAGATGCTCAGGCTGGGTCTATCTTCCCACTTTGGACCTGAGTCTGTGGCCACTTCCTATTTAGAATGTCTTGCCACAAGGGGAAAAGGGAGTGAGAGGAGGAGAGACATGCCCAGCCCCTTTCTGGCAGTCACCACCACTCCCCATGTCTGCCTTTTAGAGACCTGATGGCCACCTACTCCGGAGCACTTGCCAGCCCTCACCAGAGACCAGCTGTGAAGGAAAAGAACGTTGGGGTGCTGGTCATAGGGCAGGCCTGGCTGGAGGACTGAGCAGAATTATGGTGGACAGCAGATGTATGAGAAGCCTATGTACAGCAGAGTGGAACGAATCCTGGGTAGATTTGGATAGGCAAAGTCTGAAAGCAAGGGATCGAGAGTCAGACTCAAGAGGTTTGAATGGAATATATCCCTCAAGTGTGTCCAAGTGTTGGTCTAGGCAAGGCATGGGTCAAGGGTATGGCCTGAGCAGATCTAGGGGTTTACCAAGTGCTTCATGTGACTTACAGATGGCTGGAGAGATTCAGGGTGGTGCTAAATTGGCACCAGGGGGTCAGGGTGTGGCTGGGCCTATGAGATGGCTCCTACCAGCTCCAATCTGCCTGTTTGTAGCAGAAAAGGGGCAGGGAAGGGTGCAGCAAAGACAGAAGTTTCTCTTCCGAATGGGCTTAAGGAGAAAGAGCAGGGGCTGCAGCTGTCTAGGAAGCCTTGGAAACCGCGAAGGTGTGAAAGACAAAAGACAGCTGAAACAAGTCTCACCTGGAGGGGGAGTCAGGAGAGTGCAGTCAGGTGGTGGAGGGGGCAGAGAAAAATGTATAGCTCCATAAGATAAAATAAAAAAGGAGGTTGGGAGTTCAGTGTGTTTTCAGGAAATGGGGAGAATGTTTGCAGACTGACAAGAGCAGCCAGACAGGAGTGGATGGACAGAGAGTAGGGTGCTGTCCCTCAGATCAGTAGTCTTAAGTAGCCCTGTGTTGAGGTCACTACCAAGTCATGCTTCTGGGAATGCCAAGATGGATATCCGGTTTTCACAACAAGGTATTTAGATAGAACTGGACCCTGAGTACCAGGTTGGATATGGAGAGAGAACCTCTGAGGAGGACAAACATGACCTCCAGGAGGCTATTTATTTGGAAAGGAAAATTCTGGGTAAGTCTGGGAGCTGGGTCAGCTGGGGGTTCTGTGTAGTCTCCTCATCTTGTGTCCTCTTGTCTTCTCATTTCTCAATGATGTGGACCATGGTGATGGTGAGGACCAGGGTGCCCGGGGCCATGGTGATGGTGAGGACCAGGGTGCCCAGGGCCGTGGTGATGGTGAGGATCAGGGTGCCCGGGGCCATGACCATGGGGTGGGCAAGCAGGTCCTGGAGGGTGGGGTCCCACAGGACAGTGTCCTGGGCCAGGGGGTGGTGGACCAGGGGGTGGTGGACCATGAGGAGGGCAAGGACCCTGTGGAAAACCAAAAGGGAAATGTCAGAATTCAAAGCCAGCGCCAATGACTGTGGTCAACTTCTCTTTACCTCCCCTCCCCAAGGGACTCAGGATTCCTAGGCATCTGGAAGGGTTTGTGGTGGGGAGTTGGATAGCAAAGGATTTGCTCCTGGCCCTGCCCCTTTTTCATTGAAGTCTCTTAAGAACTGGGCAAGCAAAAGGGAAGTGTCTTGTTGTTTTAGATTTATTCCATTTGCTACATTTTGACCTCTTTCCCTGGACCTCGAGTTATTTATTTGTAAGAAGCAAAATTATCTCAAGACCCCTTCCCTGGCCCGAGGGTCTTAGCAGAAAGGCTACAGGTTCTGCCTTGCTCCAAGTGGTAGCTTGCTGTATTTACAGCTAAGGTGAAGCTGGGGAGGCTGGAGAAGAATTCCCCGGACACCAGGTAGGGGAAACCCAGGCTCTGAGTAGAGATGTGGCAGGTAAAAGGTAAGAGGTGGAAATCAAGGGTGTGTTTGTGTGTAGATAGGAAGTGTATTTAGTTTATATATATGTAGCATGTGCTGGCACATGGCTTTAATCCTCTGAGGTGGCAGAGGGTGATCTCTCTAAGTTTGAGACTAGCCTGCTCTATATAGTGAGGTTCAGCACAGACAGGGTCTGTATGCATATACAGAATGAATCCCTGTGTTTAATTTATCTTTTTATTTTTGGCCAGTAGTGCTGGCACACAACTTTAATTTGACACTTAAGAGACTGGTGGATCTCTGTGAGCTCAAGGCCAGCCTGGTCTACATAGGGAGCTCCAGGACAGTCAAAGCTATGTGGTGAGACCCTTTCTCAAACAATGAAAATAGATAAATGAATGAATACAATTTTGAAGGTGTGTCTTGGTATGGAGTTCAATGGTAGAGAATTTGTCCAGAAAGTACAAACACAACATAAAAAAAAGCAAAATAAAACAAAAAAACAACAAAATAGCTGTGTCTGTGTGTATTCCTGTGGTGGGCAAATAGCATGCACACATGTACACACAGATGCATGCACAGGCTGCCTATATTACGCCTCTGCACAACTGTCACACTCAAACGGGAAGAAGTAAAATTAAAGTTAATGTCCACTTCTCAGACCCAAGAACCTGGGAAAGTGTTGTATAACCATCTTAGCCAGGATGATTAGTGCTAGGGCACTGGGGTGTGAAGTCCAGTGGGGTAGAGGTGGGGTTACACCCTCTATTCTTGGAGTAGAATTATGCCCTCCTCTGCTTTGACCTCCCCCCCGCCTGACTCAGGGGTTTGAGTGAGGTGGAATACAGGTGGGGAGAAACAGTCTCCAGAACTGGGGACTTTCCAGTTACAGCAGTCCCTGCCTCAGCTGTGCTAGGAAACAGCCTCATCCTCCCCCACCCCCTTCTGTGGCAGGGAGCCTGGTGGCTGCTGCCTGTTGGGAGGGAGAGGTGGTGAGCAGGCAGCCTTCCCTTCTTTCCCTAGCAGAAGCCTGCCTGTCCTAGGAGCCCTGCAGTGGGACTGGGGCTTGGGAGCCAGGCAGCCAGGGGAGCACAGAGCAGGCTGGGAAGCAGCAGGAAGAGAGGGTGAGCTGCTGGGCCAGGGGAGGGGAGTAAGGAAAGGAGAGAGACAGATGGGAAAACAGAGAGAATGCCAAGGAGAAGGTTGCAGTTGGCAGAATGTGGGTGGTTATGGAAGTGTCCCGCCCTTCCCAGGCTGATGCCTGAGTGAACTTCCTGACTTCATCTGGCAGAAGTGCTGGTCTAAGAATGAGATGGACCAGAAGGAAGTGGCCAGGATGGAGGTGTTAGGGTGGGCAAGGGAAAGAAGGGTAGCGAATGTTCTTACCTTGTGACCTGTTGGAGAGAAAGGGGGAAAGAACAGCAGGGTCAGTCTTTTGCTTCTGAAGGGGACCCCTTGCCTTCTCCCTGATGCTAGCTCTGTGTCCACAGGCCACCCTCAACAAGGCTCCTCAGACCTGGTCACCTGCCTGACAAACATTCCGTCCTTCATCCATCCATAACAGCAGATTTGTATTGGAAGACAATATGAAGCTCACTTGTGTGTCCCTATGGGCTCAAGGGCTGGCTGAGTCCCCCAGGTGGCATCAGGCCAGGTAGAAGGTGAGGCTTTTGTCCACACTGCCAGGGGTCTGCTATCCTAACCTTGGTCAGATTTCAGGGCATCAGGGAGACATTCTATTGTGGCAAACCCCAATTCTTCCTCCTCTGTCTCCACCTGGGCCCCAGGCAGTCTCCCCCACTCATGCCTGTCCATCCCACTATAGCCCTTCAGAGCTGTGTGGTGGCTGCTGTTACATCCTGGTCACAACCTTCTGCTCTCAGCTCAGGGCCTTTGCTCACACTGTCTGCTGCCTGGAAATCTCTCGAGCATGGCTCTACCTCACTATCCAGCAGGTGTTCCACATCACTGGGGTGCGGAGATCCCCAGTGTGAACACAACAGTTCATTCTGCAGAAGCCACCTGTGTGGTACTGGGTGTCCCAAAAGGTAACCTTTGATGGGAGTACTAGTTCTTTTGCATCTTTTGAGGGGATCCAGAGGCACGGCTGCTTGACCTCAGACCTTGGGTCCAGTGTCACAGCTGTTGGACTGTGGACTCCAGACCTGGGGATCCAGCGGCATGGCTGCAAGGCTCTGGGCTCTAGACTGCCAAGTGCTTTTCATGACCTCACTTTGAGCATCATGCCTGACATCCCTGGCCTCATGTGTCCCCTGGGAGATGAACCCTCCTTTTTGTCTCCTCAAGTTGAAGAGCTAGTGAGATGAAAAACTCACATGCTTGTTTCTTCAACTATAATGTGTGCTTCACAATATGAGAGTTGTTTGTATTTTGGAAGCCTGCACACACACCTGTACACACACATGCAAGCACACTTGGCATTCAGTAGATATGGCTGACTGCTTGCCTCTGCCCTCCCCACTCTCCTTCCTCCTCTTTTCCCTCTTCTACCTCCTAGCCTCCCAGCCATGCTGCTTACCTGGATACATCTTTTTGGGGCAAGAACAGGAAGTGACACACGCAACACCTGTGGTTAACAGAAAACATTTTAGTTCACAGTGATCTAGTTGCTTTGCTTCTCCCCTCTAGGGCTGCACACCCACAGTCCCTTCACAAGACAAAACAGGATGTCTGCCAGGCACCCTGGTCATGATACCCCATGCTATGTCTGTCTAACACCTGCCATAGAGGTGGAATGCCAGATAGAGGTGGTGCTTATGTCTGAGCACCATGTTCATATGCAGTGCCAACAGAGGACAAGGGAGGATACCAGATATCCAAAAACCGGAGTTACATGTTGCTGGAAAACTCCTACTTTGTGGTTCCTGGGATTGAACCCAGGTCCTCAGGAAGAGCAGCCCAGTGCTCTTGACTGCTGAGCCATCTCTCCAGTCCAGGTTGCCCCTACTCCTTCATCCTAATGTTGAGCTTGAAGGATCTCATAAGGCTGAACTTGGGGAGGTAAAGAAAACCTTAGATTCAATCAAAACCTGAACTAAAAGCAAGTGAAAAAAGGTCCCTGGGATGATTTCCCACTCAGCCCTAGCTTTCTGAGAAACAGGAATGGGCAGCTCTAGAAGGGACTGAAAATGCAAGCCTGTGCTCTTTCTCTTCCGGTCGCAGGCGCTTCGGGAGCTGCCGATTACTGTCCAGCCATGGCCAAGTCCAAGAACCACACCACACACAACCAGTCCCGGAAATGGCACAGAAACGGCATCAAGAAACCCCGGTCACAGAGATACGAATCTCTCAAGGGGGTTGACCCCAAGTTCCTGAGGAACATGCGCTTGGCCAAGAAGCACAACAAGAAAGGCCTGAAGAAGATGCAGGCAAATAATGCAAAGGCCATGAGTGCACGTGTGGAGGCCATCAAGGCCCTGGTGAAGCCCCAGGTGGTGAAGCCCAAGGTGCCAAAGGGCCCCACCCGCAAACTCACCCATCTGGCTTTAATTGCTCACCCCAAGCTTGGGAAGTGGATTAGAAGCTACACACGGGTCGTAAGCTCCAAAAAACAAAGCCCAAGGTTCAAGCCAAGGCAGAGGCCTCAGCTGCAGCTTAGGCTCCCAAAGGTGCCCAGGCCCCTGTGAAGGCCCCATAAAAAAGGTAGCAGTATGCCAATGTGAAGACAGATGGACTGGTGTGAACACCTACACAGTATTTGCAGATGTTCAGGACCTTATGCTGTTTTTACAAATAAACTTGAGGCAAGTTCTGTTAAAAAAAAAAAAAAAGAAAAGAAAATGCAAGCCTGTAACTATCAGGTGACCCTTCTACCTGGCAAGTCAGTCCTAACTCCTGCAGGATGAAGGAACAGGGGCCAGCCTGGAAGGTGGGGAGGGCCGGCAGGCAGACATACATACAAATGCACAAGCACCCTACACTAACACACACAATCCTTTAGAAATAGACTGATGCACGACGTCCTCACAAAGACCCGGAGGCAGCAGTTCAATGCACAAATACATACCCAGAGAGACTAAGACCACATGGGTACCTCATCCACTCTCACAGACCCCCTCCTATTTCACCTTCAGTAAGCAAACCCAGGTCCTTACCTGAGAGTGCAGAGTCAGGGACAGGAAGGCTGAAGCTATGTCTCCTCCAGGGGAGTATTTGTACAAGAGAGGGTGGGGCTGGGTCCGGTCATTTGCTCTGGCAGAGTCTAGAATAGAAGGTCCAGGGAATGAGGAGGGATGGGTTGATTTCTACTGGTGCAAAGAGCACTAGGAAATAGGATGGGGGTGTGGTGGGTGGGAAGGTGTTGGGTGGAGTAGGTTAGGAGAGTGGGGGTCATTCTCAGAACAATTTTAAGGTCACATGGACAGGTCATTAACTCCTCCCAGCACGCAGAAGAAGAAAAGTAACCCTAAGCACATTCTTGCCTTGGATTCCAAGGCCCAGATGAGTTTTTGAATTGCTGCCCAGTCCAGCAAACTTGTGTGGAAACAGAAATCACACCCAGAAAAGGGACTTGGGAATAAAATCAGGACAGACGGAAAGGATGAAAAATTTCCGAACCCAGGCTGTCAGCTCTCTCTGCCTGTATCAAGCCCTTTGTAAGTTTCCCGTGTGGCCCCCCCAGCACCTGTGTTTGCCAAGATGATTTGCTTTGTGTGCTCCCTCAAGCAGATCAGGAGCCCCTACCTTCCGGGATCCTTTCTTCTAATTTTTCTTATTTCCACTGACCTCTGCATACTTTAGATTCAGGGACATGGTGGCTTCGTCAGTCACTTGGCCATTGACAACCCCCTGGCATTAGTGTCTAGTAAATTTGGTAAATGAAAATTTTTTATTTTTTTTTTTAGGAGTTTATGTGATTGGGCAGTGGTGGTGCATGTGGTTGGGTGGTGCATGCCCTTAATCCCACCACTCAGGAAGCAGGCAGATCTCTGTGAGTTCAGGGCCAGCCTGGTCTACAGAGCAAGGTCCAGGACAGCCAGGACTACACAGAGAAACCTACTGGAAGCAAAGACCTGTGTTTGGTTGTAGCCATCTCAGTCACAGTTAGCTCTTCAGAAGCCACTGTAGGGCAAGTTCTGGCCTAGGATCACCCTTATGCCCCTGTGAGTGAAGATCCCCTGCAGACATGGGGTACCAGGCCCCAGAAGTAATTAGCATTCCCCTTGTTAATAAATATTGACAGACCCTCAGCATTTCCTTATCTCTTCTCATCAGCTGGGGAAGTCTCTAGACCTGACATTCCAGCAACCTCCCCTCCCCTCCCCCTGCCTTCTGCTATATAGTGCTCCTGAGAAAAAAAATAAAGTTGGCAGCTTGATCAGAATGCAGACTTGCTGTCTGTTTCTCATGTCTCTTTTCTCTTCATTCCTCATCTCCAGGGTTCAGGATCTCCTTTCATGTTTCACTGGTCTGGACAAAAGACAACACTGTGTGGGTTTGAGGAATGTTGCTGCACACAGGGGACAGGCCTGTCCAGCCATTGAGCCACTGCAGCCAGCAGCTCAGCACCTGCTCAGTGAAGAATCCATGGACCACCCAACCGTGAGTCAGATTCGGAGGTTTGAGCACAGCGATGCAAGGTAAAAATTATACCATGGGACAAGCATTAGGTAAACAGAATTTGTTTATCTGCAGACTCAAGGAGTCCCTCAAGACCAGAGGAGTAAGGGTAAAATCCAGGCTGCTATGCCAGCCAGAGCTTGCAGACAGGCAGACAGCGCCTGTTTGGTAATTCCTGCCGTGTGGCGCAGCAGCTTCAACCAGAAGCTGAAAGGCAGGTTTGAAATAAGGTAGCCCTGAGTGCTGCAGCTTCAGGACAATCAGAAATAAATAAGTAGGTTAAATATGTTTCTTTTCATTTCATAATTAAAAAAAATACTGAAAGATCCCCAGCAGTAGTAGGCAGCAGAAATGTTGTTGGTCCCAAAATGGTGGTAGTGGGCCATGTGGCAGCAGACAGCGGACCCTGGGAGCAGCTAGTCCCAGGCAGAGAAGGCTGCCGGTCCCCGAGCAGTGGCTGGTCCCATGCAGGGAGACACATGGCGGGCGGGCAGAAGACAGAAACATGGATAGACACGACATGCAGAGTGAGGTTGAATGTTTATTTATTCAGAGGGTTATGGAGGGGGAAGGGTGAAGGGGGGCAGAGAGAGAGAGAGAGAAGGAGAAAGAGACAGAGAAGGGGGGAAGTGGAAAAGTGGGGAGAGAGGCAGAAGCAGAGCTCCCTGTCTGAGAGGAAGATGGAAAAAAGAGCGAACT